>NC_134265.1:365987956-366266534 GCF_031893055.1 Leptodactylus fuscus | reverse complement strand
TAGTGCACAGTATTATTATATAGTATTAGTTCACAGTATTATTATATAGTATTAGTGCATAGTATTAATATATAGTATTAGTGCATAGTATTAATATATAGTAATAGTGCACAGTATTAATATATAGTATTAGTGCACAGTATTATTATATAGTAATAGTGCACAGTATTATTATACTGTATAGTAATAGTACATAGTATTAATATATAGTAAGAGTGCACAGTATTATTATATAGTATTAGTGCACAGTATTATTATATAGTAATAGTGCACAGTATTATTATATAGTAATAGTGCATAGTATTATTATATAGTATTAGTGCATAGTATTAACATATAGTAATAGTGCACAGTATTAATATATAGTAAGAGTGCATTGTATTATTATATAGTATTAGTGCATAGTATTATTATATAGTAATAGTGCATAGTATTATTATATAGTAATAGTGCACAGTATTATTATATAGTATTAGTGCATAGTATTAATATATAGTAATAGTGCACAGTATTATTATATAGTAGTAGTGCACAGTATTATTATATAATATTAGTGCACAGTATTATTATATAGTATTAGTGCATAGTATTAATATATAGTAATAGTGCACAGTATTAATATATAGTATTAGTGCACAGTATTATTATATAGTAATAGTGCACATTATTATTATATAGCAATAGTGCACAGTATTAATATATAGCAATAGTGCACAGTATTATTATATAGTATTAGTGCATAGTATTAATATATAGTAATAGTGCACAGTATTAATATATAGTATTAGTGCACAGTATTATTATATAGTAATAGTGCACAGTATTATTATATAGCAATAGTGCACACTATTAATATATAGCAATAGTGCACAGTATTATTATATAGTATTAGTGCATAGTATTAATATATAGTAATAGTGCACAGTATTAATATATAGTATTAGTGCACAGTATTATTATATAGTAATAGTGCACAGTATTATTATATAACAATAGTGCACAGCATTAATATATAGCAATAGTGCACAGTATTATTATATAGTACTAGAGCACAGTATTATTATATAGCAATAGTGCACAGTATTAATATATAGTAATAGTGCACAGTATTATTATATAGTATTAGTGCACAGTATTATTATATAGTAATAGTGCACAGTATTATTATATAGTAATAGTGCATAGTATTATTATATAGCATTAGTGCATAGTATTAACATATAGTAATAGTGCACAGTATTAATATATAGTAAGAGTGCATAGTATTATTATATAGTATTAGTGAATAGTATTATTATATAGTAATAGTGCTCAGTATTATTATATAGTAATAGTGCACAGTATTATTATATAGTATTAGTGCATAGTATTAATATATAGTATTAGTGCATAGTATTAATATATAGTAATAGTGCACAGTATTAATATATAGTATTAGTGTACAGTATTATTATATAGTAATAGTGCACAGTATTATTATACTGTATAGTAATAGTACGTAGTATTAATATATAGCAATAGTGCACAGTATTATTATATAGTTGTAGTGCATAGTATTAATATATAGTAATAGTGCACAGTATTATTATATAGTATTAGTTCACAGTATTATTATATAGTATTAGTGCACAGTATTATTATATAGTATTAGTGCATAGTATTAATATATAGTAATAGTGCACAGTATTAATATATAGTATTAGTGCACAGTATTATTATATAGTAATAGTGCACAGTATTATTATATAGCAATAGTGCACAGTATTAATATATAGCAATAGTGCACAGTATTATTATATAGTATTAGTGCATAGTATTAATATATAGTAATAGTGCACAGTATTAATATATAGTATTAGTGCACAGTATTATTATATAGTAATAGTGCACAGTATTATTATATAGCAATAGTGCACACTATTAATATATAGCAATAGTGCACAGTATTATTATATAGTATTAGTGCATAGTATTAATATATAGTAATAGTGCACAGTATTAATATATAGTATTAGTGCACAGTATTATTATATAGTAATAGTGCACAGTATTATTATATAGTAATAGTGCATAGTATTATTATATAGTATTAGTGCATAGTATTAACATATAGTAATAGTGCACAGTATTAATATATAGTAAGAGTGCATTGTATTATTATATAGTATTAGTGCATAGTATTATTATATAGTAATAGTGCATATTATTATTATATAGTAATAGTGCAAGTATTATTATATAGTATTAGTGCATAGTATTAATATATAGTAATAGTGCACAGTATTATTATATAGTAGTAGTGCACAGTATTATTATATAGTAATAGTGCACAGTATTATTATATAGTAATAGTGCATAGTATTATTATATAGTATTAGTGCATAGTATTAACATATAGTAATAGTGCACAGTATTAATATATAGTAAGAGTGCATAGTATTATTATATAGTATTAGTGCACAGTATTATTATATAGTAATAGTGCACAGTATTATTATATAGTAATAGTGCATAGTATTATTATATAGCATTAGTGCACAGTATTATTATATAGTAAGAGTGCATAGTATTATTATATAGTATTAGTGCACAGTATTATTATATAGTAATAGTGCACAGTATTATTATATAGTAATAGTGCATAGTATTATTATATAGTATTAGTGCATAGTATTAACATATAGTAATAGTGCACAGTATTAATATATAGTAAGAGTGCATTGTATTATTATATAGTATTAGTGCATAGTATTATTATATAGTAATAGTGCATAGTATTATTATATAGTAGTAGTGCACAGTATTATTATATAGTATTAGTGCACAGTATTATTATATAGTATTAGTGCATAGTATTAATATATAGTAAGAGTGCACAGTATTATTATATATTATTAGTGCACAGTATTATTATACAGTATTAGTGCATAGTATTAATATATAGTAATAGTGCACAGTATTATTGTACAGTAGTAGTTCATAGTATTAATATATAGTAAGAGTGCATAGTATTATTATATAGTATTAGTGCACAGTATTATTATATAGTAATAGTGCACAGTATTATTATATAGTAATAGTGCATAGTATTATTATATAGTATTAGTGCATAGTATTAACATATAGTAATAGTGCACAGTATTAATATATAGTAAGAGTGCATTGTATTATTATATAGTATTAGTGCATAGTATTATTATATAGTAATAGTGCATAGTATTATTATATAGTAATAGTGCACAGTATTATTATATAGTATTAGTGCATAGTATTAATATATAGTAATAGTGCACAGTATTATTATATAGTAGTAGTGCACAGTATTATTATATAGTATTAGTGCATAGTATTAATATATAGTAAGAGTGCACAGTATTATTATATATTATTAGTGCACAGTATTATTATACAGTATTAGTGCATAGTATTAATATATAGTAATAGTGCACAGTATTATTGTACAGTAGTAGTGCATAGTATTAATATATAGTAATAGTGCACAGTATTATTATATAGTAGTAGTGCATAGTATTATTATATAGTATTAGTGCATAGTATTAATATATAGTATTAGTGCACAGTATTATTATACTGTATAGTAATAGTACATAGTATTAATATATAGCAATAGTGCACAGTATTATTATATAGTAGTAGTGCATAGTATTAATATATAGTAATAGTGCACAGTATTATTATATAGTATTAGTTCACAGTATTATTATATAATATTAGTGCACAGTATTATTATATAGTATTAGTGCATAGTATTAATATATAGTAATAGTGCACAGTATTAATATATAGTATTAGTGCACAGTATTATTATATAGTAATAGTGCACAGTATTATTATATAGCAATAGTGCACAGTATTAATATATAGCAATAGTGCACAGTATTATTATATAGTATTAGTGCATAGTATTAATATATAGTAATAGTGCACAGTATTAATATATAGTATTAGTGCACAGTATTATTATATAGTAATAGTGCACAGTATTATTATATAGCAATAGTGCACACTATTAATATATAGCAATAGTGCACAGTATTATTATATAGTATTAGTGCATAGTATTAATATATAGTAATAGTGCACAGTATTAATATATAGTATTAGTTGCACAGTATTATTATATAGTAATAGTGCACAGTATTATTACATAACAATAGTGCACAGCATTAATATATAGCAATAGTGCACAGTATTATTATATAGTACTAGAGCACAGTATTATTATATAGCAATAGTGCACAGTATTAATATATAGTAATAGTGCACAGTATTATTATATAGTAATAGTGCACAGTATTATTATATAGTATTAGTGCACAGTATTATTATATAGTAATAGTGCACAGTATTATTATATAGTAATAGTGCATAGTATTATTATATAGCATTAGTGCATAGTATTAACATATAGTAATAGTGCACAGTATTAATATATAGTAAGAGTGCATAGTATTATTATATAGTATTAGTGCATAGTATTATTATATAGTAATAGTGCACAGTATTATTATATAGTAATAGTGCACAGTATTATTATATAGTAATAGTGCATAGTATTATTATATAGCATTAGTGCATAGTATTAACATATAGTAATAGTGCACAGTATTAATATATAGTAAGAGTGCATAGTATTATTATATAGTATTAGTGCATAGTATTATTATATAGTAATAGTGCATAGTATTATTATATAGCATTAGTGCATAGTATTAACATATAGTATTAGTGCATAGTATTAATATATAGTATTAGTGCATAGTATTAATATATAGTAATAGTGCACAGTATTAATATATAGTATTAGTGCACAGTATTATTATATAGTAATAGTGCACAGTATTATTATACTGTATAGTAATAGTACATAGTATTAATATATAGCAATAGTGCACAGTATTATTATATAGTAGTAGTGCATAGTATTAATATATAGTAATAGTGCACAGTATTATTATATAGTATTAGTTCACAGTATTATTATATAGTATTTGTGCACAGTATTATTATATAGTATTAGTGCATAGTATTAATATATAGTAATAGTGCACAGTATTAATATATAGTATTAGTGCACAGTATTATTATATAGTAATAGTGCACAGTATTATTATATAGCAATAGTGCACAGTATTAATATATAGCAATAGTGCACAGTATTATTATATAGTATTAGTGCATAGTATTAATATATAGTAATAGTGCACAGTATTAATATATAGTATTAGTGCACAGTATTATTATATAGTAATAGTGCACAGTATTATTATATAGCAATAGTGCACACTATTAATATATAGCAATAGTGCACAGTATTATTATATAGTATTAGTGCATAGTATTAATATATAGTAATAGTACACAGTATTAATATATAGTATTAGTGCACAGTATTATTATATAGTAATAGTGCACAGTATTATTATATAGTAATAGTGCATAGTATTATTATATAGTATTAGTGCATAGTATTAACATATAGTAATAGTGCACAGTATTAATATATAGTAAGAGTGCATTGTATTATTATATAGTATTAGTGCATAGTATTATTATATAGTAATAGTGCATATTATTATTATATAGTAATAGTGCACAGTATTATTATATAGTATTAGTGCATAGTATTAATATATAGTAATAGTGCACAGTATTATTATATAGTAGTAGTGCATAGTATTATTATATAGTATTAGTGCATAGTATTAATATATAGTAAGAGTGCACAGTATTATTATATTTTATTAGTGCACAGTATTATTATACAGTATTAGTGCATAGTATTAATATATAGTAATAGTGCACAGTATTATTGTACAGTAGTAGTGCATAGTATTAATATATAGTAATAGTGCACAGTATTATTATATAGTAGTAGTGCATAGAATTATTATATAGTATTAGTGCATAGTATTAATATATAGTATTAGTGCACAGTATTATTATACTGTATAGTAATAGTACATAGTATTAATATATAGCAATAGTGCACAGTATTATTATATAGTAGTAGTGCATAGTATTAATATATAGTAATAGTGCACAGTATTATTATATAGTATTAGTTCACAGTATTATTATATAATATTAGTGCACAGTATTATTATATAGTATTAGTGCATAGTATTAATATATAGTAATAGTGCACAGTATTAATATATAGTATTAGTGCACAGTATTATTATATAGTAATAGTGCACAGTATTATTATATAGCAATAGTGCACAGTATTAATATATAGCAATAGTGCACAGTATTATTATATAGTATTAGTGCATAGTATTAATATATAGTAATAGTGCACAGTATTAATATATAGTATTAGTGCACAGTATTATTATATAGTAATAGTGCACAGTATTATTATATAGCAATAGTGCACACTATTAATATATAGCAATAGTGCACAGTATTATTATATAGTAGTAGTGCATAGTATTAATATATAGTAATAGTGCACAGTATTATTATATAGTAATAGTGCACAGTATTATTATATAGCAATAGTGCACAGTATTAATATATAGCAATAGTGCACATTAATATTATATAGTACTAGAGCACAGTATTATTATATAGAAATAGTGCACAGTATTAATATATAGTAATAGTGCACAGTATTATTATATAGTAATAGTGCACAGTATTATTATATAGCAATAGTGCACAGTATTAATATATAGCAATAGTGCACAGTATTATTACATAGTACTAGAGCACAGTATTATTATATAGCAATAGTGCACAGTATTAATATATAGTAATAGTGCACATTATTATTATATAGTAATAGTGCACAGTATTATTATATAGTAAGAGTGCATAGTATTATTATATAGTATTAGTGCACAGTATTATTATATAGTAATAGTGCACAGTATTATTATATAGTAATAGTGCACAGTATTATTATATAGTATTAGTGCACAGTATTAATATATAGTAAGAGTGCACAGTATTATTATATGGTATTAGTGCACAGTATTATTATATAGTATTAGTGCATAGTATTAATATATAGTAAAAGTGCACAGTATTAATATATAGTATTAGTGCACAGTATTATTATATAGTAATAGTGCACAGTATTATTGTATAGTAGTAGTGCATAGTATTATTAAATAGTATTAGTGCACAGTATTATTATATAGTATTAGTGCACAGTATTATTATATGGTATTAGTGCATAGTATTAATATATAGTATTAGTGCACAGTATTATTATACTGTATAGTAATAGTACATAGTATTAATATATAGCAATAGTGCACAGTATTATTATATAGTAGTAGTGCATAGTATTAATATATAGTAATAGTGCATAGTATTATTATATAGTATTAGTGCACAGTATTATTATATAGTATTAGTGCACAGTATTAATATATAGTAATAGTGCACAGTATTATTATATAGTATTAGTGCATAGTATTAATATATAGTAATAGTGCACAGTATTAATATATAGTATTAGTGCACAGTATTATTATATAGTATTAGTGCACACTATTATTATATAGTAATAGTGCACAGTATTATTATATAGTAATAGTGCACAGTATTATTATATAGCAATAGTGCACAGTATTAATATATAGCAATAGTGTACAGTATTATTACATAGTACTAGAGCACAGTATTATTATATAGTAGTAGTGCATAGTATTAATATATAGTAATAGTGCATAGTATTATTATATAGTATTAGTGCACAGTATTATTATATAGTATTAGTGCACAGTATTATTATATAGTAATAGTGCACAATATTATTATATAGTATTAGTGCATAGTATTAATATATAGTAATAGTGCACAGTATTAATATATAGTATTAGTGCACAGTATTATTATATAGTAATAGTGCACAGTATTATTATATAGCAATAGTGCACAGTATTAATATATAGCAATAGTGTACAGTATTATTACATAGTACTAGAGCACAGTATTATTATATAGCAATAGTGCACAGTATTAATATATAGTAATAGTGCACAGTATTATTATATAGTAATAGTGCACAGTATTATTATATAGTATTAGTGCATAGTATTAATATATAGTAATAGTGCACAGTATTAATATATAGTATTAGTGCACAGTATTATTATATAGTAATAGTGCACAGTATTATTATATAGTAATAGTGCATAGTATTATTATATAGTATTAGTGCATAGTATTAACATATAGTAATAGTGCACAGTATTAATATATAGTAAGAGTGCATAGTATTATTATATAGTATTAGTGCACAGTATTATTATATAGTAATAGTGCACAGTATTATTATATAGTAATAGTGCATAGTATTATTATATAGCATTAGTGCACAGTATTATTATATAGTAAGAGTGCATAGTATTATTATATAGTATTAGTGCACAGTATTATTATATAGTAATAGTGCACAGTATTATTATATAGTAATAGTGCATAGTATTATTATATAGTATTAGTGCATAGTATTAACATATAGTAATAGTGCACAGTATTAATATATAGTAAGAGTGCATTGTATTATTATATAGTATTAGTGCATAGTATTATTATATAGTAATAGTGCATAGTATTATTATATAGTAATAGTGCACAGTATTATTATATAGTATTAGTGCATAGTATTAATATATAGTAATAGTGCACAGTATTATTATATAGTAGTAGTGCACAGTATTATTATATAGTATTAGTGCATAGTATTAATATATAGTAAGAGTGCACAGTATTATTATATAGTATTAGTGCACAGTATTATTATATAGTAATAGTGCACAGTATTATTATATAGTAATAGTGCATAGTATTATTATATAGTATTAGTGCATAGTATTAACATATAGTAATAGTGCACAGTATTAATATATAGTAAGAGTGCATTGTATTATTATATAGTATTAGTGCATAGTATTATTATATAGTAATAGTGCATAGTATTATTATATAGTAATAGTGCACAGTATTATTATATAGTATTAGTGCATAGTATTAATATATAGTAATAGTGCACAGTATTATTATATAGTAGTAGTGCACAGTATTATTATATAATATTAGTGCACAGTATTATTATATAGTATTAGTGCATAGTATTAATATATAGTAATAGTGCACAGTATTAATATATAGTATTAGTGCACAGTATTATTATATAGTAATAGTGCACATTATTATTATATAGCAATAGTGCACAGTATTAATATATAGCAATAGTGCACAGTATTATTATATAGTATTAGTGCATAGTATTAATATATAGTAATAGTGCACAGTATTAATATATAGTATTAGTGCACAGTATTATTATATAGTAATAGTGCACAGTATTATTATATAGCAATAGTGCACACTATTAATATATAGCAATAGTGCACAGTATTATTATATAGTATTAGTGCATAGTATTAATATATAGTAATAGTGCACAGTATTAATATATAGTATTAGTGCACAGTATTATTATATAGTAATAGTGCACAGTATTATTATATAACAATAGTGCACAGCATTAATATATAGCAATAGTGCACAGTATTATTATATAGTACTAGAGCACAGTATTATTATATAGCAATAGTGCACAGTATTAATATATAGTAATAGTGCACAGTATTATTATATAGTATTAGTGCACAGTATTATTATATAGTAATAGTGCACAGTATTATTATATAGTAATAGTGCATAGTATTATTATATAGCATTAGTGCATAGTATTAACATATAGTAATAGTGCACAGTATTAATATATAGTAAGAGTGCATAGTATTATTATATAGTATTAGTGAATAGTATTATTATATAGTAATAGTGCTCAGTATTATTATATAGTAATAGTGCACAGTATTATTATATAGTATTAGTGCATAGTATTAATATATAGTATTAGTGCATAGTATTAATATATAGTAATAGTGCACAGTATTAATATATAGTATTAGTGCACAGTATTATTATATAGTAATAGTGCACAGTATTATTATACTGTATAGTAATAGTACATAGTATTAATATATAGCAATAGTGCACAGTATTATTATATAGTTGTAGTGCATAGTATTAATATATAGTAATAGTGCACAGTATTATTATATAGTATTAGTTCACAGTATTATTATATAGTATTAGTGCATAGTATTAATATATAGTATTAGTGCATAGTATTAATATATAGTAATAGTGCACAGTATTAATATATAGTATTAGTGCACAGTATTATTATATAGTAATAGTGCACAGTATTATTATACTGTATAGTAATAGTACATAGTATTAATATATAGTAAGAGTGCACAGTATTATTATATAGTATTAGTGCACAGTATTATTATATAGTAATAGTGCACAGTATTATTATATAGTAATAGTGCATAGTATTATTATATAGTATTAGTGCATAGTATTAACATATAGTAATAGTGCACAGTATTAATATATAGTAAGAGTGCATTGTATTATTATATAGTATTAGTGCATAGTATTATTATATAGTAATAGTGCATAGTATTATTATATAGTAATAGTGCACAGTATTATTATATAGTATTAGTGCATAGTATTAATATATAGTAATAGTGCACA
The DNA here is from genome assembly GCF_031893055.1 of Leptodactylus fuscus. Lineage (NCBI taxonomy): Eukaryota > Metazoa > Chordata > Amphibia > Anura > Leptodactylidae > Leptodactylus > Leptodactylus fuscus. The sequence goes on along the minus strand of NC_134265.1, from coordinate 366,255,929 downwards.
GTATTATTATATAGTAGTAGTGCACAGTATTATTATATAATATTAGTGCACAGTATTATTATATAGTATTAGTGCATAGTATTAATATATAGTAATAGTGCACAGTATTAATATATAGTATTAGTGCACAGTATTATTATATAGTAATAGTGCACATTATTATTATATAGCAATAGTGCACAGTATTAATATATAGCAATAGTGCACAGTATTATTATATAGTATTAGTGCATAGTATTAATATATAGTAATAGTGCACAGTATTAATATATAGTATTAGTGCACAGTATTATTATATAGTAATAGTGCACAGTATTATTATATAGCAATAGTGCACACTATTAATATATAGCAATAGTGCACAGTATTATTATATAGTATTAGTGCATAGTATTAATATATAGTAATAGTGCACAGTATTAATATATAGTATTAGTGCACAGTATTATTATATAGTAATAGTGCACAGTATTATTATATAACAATAGTGCACAGCATTAATATATAGCAATAGTGCACAGTATTATTATATAGTACTAGAGCACAGTATTATTATATAGCAATAGTGCACAGTATTAATATATAGTAATAGTGCACAGTATTATTATATAGTATTAGTGCACAGTATTATTATATAGTAATAGTGCACAGTATTATTATATAGTAATAGTGCATAGTATTATTATATAGCATTAGTGCATAGTATTAACATATAGTAATAGTGCACAGTATTAATATATAGTAAGAGTGCATAGTATTATTATATAGTATTAGTGAATAGTATTATTATATAGTAATAGTGCTCAGTATTATTATATAGTAATAGTGCACAGTATTATTATATAGTATTAGTGCATAGTATTAATATATAGTATTAGTGCATAGTATTAATATATAGTAATAGTGCACAGTATTAATATATAGTATTAGTGCACAGTATTATTATATAGTAATAGTGCACAGTATTATTATACTGTATAGTAATAGTACATAGTATTAATATATAGCAATAGTGCACAGTATTATTATATAGTTGTAGTGCATAGTATTAATATATAGTAATAGTGCACAGTATTATTATATAGTATTAGTTCACAGTATTATTATATAGTATTAGTGCACAGTATTATTATATAGTATTAGTGCATAGTATTAATATATAGTAATAGTGCACAGTATTAATATATAGTATTAGTGCACAGTATTATTATATAGTAATAGTGCACAGTATTATTATATAGCAATAGTGCACAGTATTAATATATAGCAATAGTGCACAGTATTATTATATAGTATTAGTGCATAGTATTAATATATAGTAATAGTGCACAGTATTAATATATAGTATTAGTGCACAGTATTATTATATAGTATTAGTGCATAGTATTAATATATAGTAATAGTGCACAGTATTAATATATAGTATTAGTGCACAGTATTATTATATAGTAATAGTGCACAGTATTATTATATAGTAATAGTGCATAGTATTATTATATAGTATTAGTGCATAGTATTAACATATAGTAATAGTGCACAGTATTAATATATAGTAAGAGTGCATTGTATTATTATATAGTATTAGTGCATAGTATTATTATATAGTAATAGTGAATATTATTATTATATAGTAATAGTGCAAGTATTATTATATAGTATTAGTGCATAGTATTAATATATAGTAATAGTGCACAGTATTATTATATAGTAGTAGTGCACAGTATTATTATATAGTAATAGTGCACAGTATTATTATATAGTAATAGTGCATAGTATTATTATATAGTATTAGTGCATAGTATTAACATATAGTAATAGTGCACAGTATTAATATATAGTAAGAGTGCATAGTATTATTATATAGTATTAGTGCACAGTATTATTATATAGTAATAGTGCACAGTATTATTATATAGTAATAGTGCATAGTATTATTATATAGCATTAGTGCACAGTATTATTATATAGTAAGAGTGCATAGTATTATTATATAGTATTAGTGCACAGTATTATTATATAGTAATAGTGCACAGTATTATTATATAGTAATAGTGCATAGTATTATTATATAGTATTAGTGCATAGTATTAACATATAGTAATAGTGCACAGTATTAATATATAGTAAGAGTGCATTGTATTATTATATAGTATTAGTGCATAGTATTATTATATAGTAATAGTGCATAGTATTATTATATAGTAATAGTGCACAGTATTATTATATAGTATTAGTGCATAGTATTAATATATAGTAATAGTGCACAGTATTATTATATAGTAGTAGTGCACAGTATTATTATATAGTATTAGTGCATAGTATTAATATATAGTAAGAGTGCACAGTATTATTATATATTATTAGTGCACAGTATTATTATACAGTATTAGTGCATAGTATTAATATATAGTAATAGTGCACAGTATTATTGTACAGTAGTAGTTCATAGTATTAATATATAGTAAGAGTGCATAGTATTATTATATAGTATTAGTGCACAGTATTATTATATAGTAATAGTGCACAGTATTATTATATAGTAATAGTGCATAGTATTATTATATAGTATTAGTGCATAGTATTAACATATAGTAATAGTGCACAGTATTAATATATAGTAAGAGTGCATTGTATTATTATATAGTATTAGTGCATAGTATTATTATATAGTAATAGTGCATAGTATTATTATATAGTAATAGTGCACAGTATTATTATATAGTATTAGTGCATAGTATTAATATATAGTAATAGTGCACAGTATTATTATATAGTAGTAGTGCACAGTATTATTATATAGTATTAGTGCATAGTATTAATATATAGTAAGAGTGCACAGTATTATTATATATTATTAGTGCACAGTATTATTATACAGTATTAGTGCATAGTATTAATATATAGTAATAGTGCACAGTATTATTGTACAGTAGTAGTGCATAGTATTAATATATAGTAATAGTGCACAGTATTATTATATAGTAGTAGTGCATAGTATTATTATATAGTATTAGTGCATAGTATTAATATATAGTATTAGTGCACAGTATTATTATACTGTATAGTAATAGTACATAGTATTAATATATAGCAATAGTGCACAGTATTATTATATAGTAGTAGTGCATAGTATTAATATATAGTAATAGTGCACAGTATTATTATATAGTATTAGTTCACAGTATTATTATATAATATTAGTGCACAGTATTATTATATAGTATTAGTGCATAGTATTAATATATAGTAATAGTGCACAGTATTAATATATAGTATTAGTGCACAGTATTATTATATAGTAATAGTGCACAGTATTATTATATAGCAATAGTGCACAGTATTAATATATAGCAATAGTGCACAGTATTATTATATAGTATTAGTGCATAGTATTAATATATAGTAATAGTGCACAGTATTAATATATAGTATTAGTGCACAGTATTATTATATAGTAATAGTGCACAGTATTATTATATAGCAATAGTGCACACTATTAATATATAGCAATAGTGCACAGTATTATTATATAGTATTAGTGCATAGTATTAATATATAGTAATAGTGCACAGTATTAATATATAGTATTAGTTGCACAGTATTATTATATAGTAATAGTGCACAGTATTATTACATAACAATAGTGCACAGCATTAATATATAGCAATAGTGCACAGTATTATTATATAGTACTAGAGCACAGTATTATTATATAGCAATAGTGCACAGTATTAATATATAGTAATAGTGCACAGTATTATTATATAGTAATAGTGCACAGTATTATTATATAGTATTAGTGCACAGTATTATTATATAGTAATAGTGCACAGTATTATTATATAGTAATAGTGCATAGTATTATTATATAGCATTAGTGCATAGTATTAACATATAGTAATAGTGCACAGTATTAATATATAGTAAGAGTGCATAGTATTATTATATAGTATTAGTGCATAGTATTATTATATAGTAATAGTGCACAGTATTATTATATAGTAATAGTGCACAGTATTATTATATAGTAATAGTGCATAGTATTATTATATAGCATTAGTGCATAGTATTAACATATAGTAATAGTGCACAGTATTAATATATAGTAAGAGTGCATAGTATTATTATATAGTATTAGTGCATAGTATTATTATATAGTAATAGTGCATAGTATTATTATATAGCATTAGTGCATAGTATTAACATATAGTATTAGTGCATAGTATTAATATATAGTATTAGTGCATAGTATTAATATATAGTAATAGTGCACAGTATTAATATATAGTATTAGTGCACAGTATTATTATATAGTAATAGTGCACAGTATTATTATACTGTATAGTAATAGTACATAGTATTAATATATATCAATAGTGCACAGTATTATTATATAGTAGTAGTGCATAGTATTAATATATAGTAATAGTGCACAGTATTATTATATAGTATTAGTTCACAGTATTATTATATAGTATTTGTGCACAGTATTATTATATAGTATTAGTGCATAGTATTAATATATAGTAATAGTGCACAGTATTAATATATAGTATTAGTGCACAGTATTATTATATAGTAATAGTGCACAGTATTATTATATAGCAATAGTGCACAGTATTAATATATAGCAATAGTGCACAGTATTATTATATAGTATTAGTGCATAGTATTAATATATAGTAATAGTGCACAGTATTAATATATAGTATTAGTGCACAGTATTATTATATAGTAATAGTGCACAGTATTATTATATAGCAATAGTGCACACTATTAATATATAGCAATAGTGCACAGTATTATTATATAGTATTAGTGCATAGTATTAATATATAGTAATAGTACACAGTATTAATATATAGTATTAGTGCACAGTATTATTATATAGTAATAGTGCACAGTATTATTATATAGTAATAGTGCATAGTATTATTATATAGTATTAGTGCATAGTATTAACATATAGTAATAGTGCACAGTATTAATATATAGTAAGAGTGCATTGTATTATTATATAGTATTAGTGCATAGTATTATTATATAGTAATAGTGCATATTATTATTATATAGTAATAGTGCACAGTATTATTATATAGTATTAGTGCATAGTATTAATATATAGTAATAGTGCACAGTATTATTATATAGTAGTAGTGCATAGTATTATTATATAGTATTAGTGCATAGTATTAATATATAGTAAGAGTGCACAGTATTATTATATTTTATTAGTGCACAGTATTATTATACAGTATTAGTGCATAGTATTAATATATAGTAATAGTGCACAGTATTATTGTACAGTAGTAGTGCATAGTATTAATATATAGTAATAGTGCACAGTATTATTATATAGTAGTAGTGCATAGAATTATTATATAGTATTAGTGCATAGTATTAATATATAGTATTAGTGCACAGTATTATTATACTGTATAGTAATAGTACATAGTATTAATATATAGCAATAGTGCACAGTATTATTATATAGTAGTAGTGCATAGTATTAATATATAGTAATAGTGCACAGTATTATTATATAGTATTAGTTCACAGTATTATTATATAATATTAGTGCACAGTATTATTATATAGTATTAGTGCATAGTATTAATATATAGTAATAGTGCACAGTATTAATATATAGTATTAGTGCACAGTATTATTATATAGTAATAGTGCACAGTATTATTATATAGCAATAGTGCACAGTATTAATATATAGTAATAGTGCACAGTATTATTATATAGTAATAGTGCACAGTATTATTATACTGTATAGTAATAGTACATAGTATTAATATATAGCAATAGTGCACAGTATTATTATATAGTAGTAGTGCATAGTATTAATATATAATAATAGTGCACAGTATTAATATATAGTATTAGTGCACAGTATTATTATATAGTAATAGTGCACAGTATTATTATATAGCAATAGTGCACAGTATTAATATATAGCAATAGTGTACAGTATTATTACATAGTACTAGAGCACAGTATTATTATATAGCAATAGTGCACAGTATTAATATATAGTAATAGTGCACAGTATTAATATATAGCAATAGTGCACAGTATTATTATATAGTAGTAGTGCATAGTATTAATATATAGTAATAGCGCATAGTATTATTATATAGTATTAGTGCACAGTATTATTATATAGTATTAGTGCACAGTATTAATATATAGTAATAGTGCACAATATTATTATATAGTATTAGTGCATAGTATTAATATATAGTAATAGTGCACAGTATTAATATATAGTATTAGTGCACAGTATTATTATATAGTAATAGTGCACAGTATTATTATATAGCAATAGTGCACAGTATTAATATATAGCAATAGTGTACAGTATTATTACATAGTACTAGAGCACAGTATTATTATATAGCAATAGTGCACAGTATTAATATATAGTAATAGTGCACAGTATTATTATATAGTAATAATGCATAGTATTATTATATAGCATTAGTGCACAGTATTATTATATAGTAAGAGTGCATAGTATTATTATATAGTATTAGTGCACAGTATTATTATATAGTAATAGTGCACAGTATTATTATATAGTAATAGTGCATAGTATTATTATATAGTATTAGTGCATAGTATTAACATATAGTAATAGTGCACAGTATTAATATATAGTAAGAGTGCATTGTATTATTATATAGTATTAGTGCATAGTATTATTATATAGTAATAGTGCATAGTATTATTATATAGTAATAGTGCACAGTATTATTATATAGTATTAGTGCATAGTATTAATATATAGTAATAGTGCACAGTATTATTATATAGTAGTAGTGCACAGTATTATTATATAGTATTAGTGCATAGTATTAATATATAGTAAGAGTGCACAGTATTATTATATAGTATTAGTGCACAGTATTATTATATAGTAATAGTGCACAGTATTATTATATAGTAATAGTGCATAGTATTATTATATAGTATTAGTGCATAGTATTAACATATAGTAATAGTGCACAGTATTAATATATAGTAAGAGTGCATTGTATTATTATATAGTATTAGTGCATAGTATTATTATATAGTAATAGTGCATAGTATTATTATATAGTAATAGTGCACAGTATTATTATATAGTATTAGTGCATAGTATTAATATATAGTAATAGTGCACAGTATTATTATATAGTAGTAGTGCACAGTATTATTATATAATATTAGTGCACAGTATTATTATATAGTATTAGTGCATAGTATTAATATATAGTAATAGTGCACAGTATTAATATATAGTATTAGTGCACAGTATTATTATATAGTAATAGTGCACATTATTATTATATAGCAATAGTGCACAGTATTAATATATAGCAATAGTGCACAGTATTATTATATAGTATTAGTGCATAGTATTAATATATAGTAATAGTGCACAGTATTAATATATAGTATTAGTGCACAGTATTATTATATAGTAATAGTGCACAGTATTATTATATAGCAATAGTGCACACTATTAATATATAGCAATAGTGCACAGTATTATTATATAGTATTAGTGCATAGTATTAATATATAGTAATAGTGCACAGTATTAATATATAGTATTAGTGCACAGTATTATTATATAGTAATAGTGCACAGTATTATTATATAACAATAGTGCACAGCATTAATATATAGCAATAGTGCACAGTATTATTATATAGTACTAGAGCACAGTATTATTATATAGCAATAGTGCACAGTATTAATATATAGTAATAGTGCACAGTATTATTATATAGTATTAGTGCACAGTATTATTATATAGTAATAGTGCACAGTATTATTATATAGTAATAGTGCATAGTATTATTATATAGCATTAGTGCATAGTATTAACATATAGTAATAGTGCACAGTATTAATATATAGTAAGAGTGCATAGTATTATTATATAGTATTAGTGCATAGTATTATTATATAGTAATAGTGCTCAGTATTATTATATAGTAATAGTGCACAGTATTATTATATAGTATTAGTGCATAGTATTAATATATAGTATTAGTGCATAGTATTAATATATAGTAATAGTGCACAGTATTAATATATAGTATTAGTGCACAGTATTATTATATAGTAATAGTGCACAGTATTATTATACTGTATAGTAATAGTACATATTATTAATATATAGCAATAGTGCACAGTATTATTATATAGTAGTAGTGCATAGTATTAATATATAGTAATAGTGCACAGTATTATTATATAGTATTAGTTCACAGTATTATTATATAGTATTAGTGCACAGTATTATTATATAGTATTAGTGCATAGTATTAATATATAGTAATAGTGCACAGTATTAATATATAGTATTAGTGCACAGTATTATTATATAGTAATAGTGCACAGTATTATTATATAGCAATAGTGCACAGTATTAATATATAGCAATAGTGCACAGTATTATTATATAGTATTAGTGCATAGTATTAATATATAGTAATAGTGCACAGTATTAATATATAGTATTAGTGCACAGTATTATTATATAGTAATAGTGCACAGTATTATTATATAGCAATAGTGCACACTATTAATATATAGCAATAGTGCACAGTATTATTATATAGTATTAGTGCATAGTATTAATATATAGTAATAGTGCACAGTATTAATATATAGTATTAGTGCACAGTATTATTATATAGTAATAGTGCACAGTATTATTATATAGTAATAGTGCATAGTATTATTATATAGTATTAGTGCATAGTATTAACATATAGTAATAGTGCACAGTATTAATATATAGTAAGAGTGCATTGTATTATTATATAGTATTAGTGCATAGTATTATTATATAGTAATAGTGCATATTATTATTATATAGTAATAGTGCAAGTATTATTATATAGTATTAGTGCATAGTATTAATATATAGTAATAGTGCACAGTATTATTATATAGTAGTAGTGCACAGTATTATTATATAGTAATAGTGCACAGTATTATTATATAGTAATAGTGCATAGTATTATTATATAGTATTAGTGCATAGTATTAACATATAGTAATAGTGCACAGTATTAATATATAGTAAGAGTGCATAGTATTATTATATAGTATTAGTGCACAGTATTATTATATAGTAATAGTGCACAGTATTATTATATAGTAATAGTGCATAGTATTATTATATAGCATTAGTGCACAGTATTATTATATAGTAAGAGTGCATAGTATTATTATATAGTATTAGTGCACAGTATTATTATATAGTAATAGTGCACAGTATTATTATATAGTAATAGTGCATAGTATTATTATATAGTATTAGTGCATAGTATTAACATATAGTAATAGTGCACAGTATTAATATATAGTAAGAGTGCATTGTATTATTATATAGTATTAGTGCATAGTATTATTATATAGTAATAGTGCATAGTATTATTATATAGTAATAGTGCACAGTATTATTATATAGTATTAGTGCATAGTATTAATATATAGTAATAGTGCACAGTATTATTATATAGTAGTAGTGCACAGTATTATTATATAGTATTAGTGCATAGTATTAATATATAGTAAGAGTGCACAGTATTATTATATATTATTAGTGCACAGTATTATTATACAGTATTAGTGCATAGTATTAATATATAGTAATAGTGCACAGTATTATTGTACAGTAGTAGTTCATAGTATTAATATATAGTAAGAGTGCATAGTATTATTATATAGTATTAGTGCACAGTATTATTATATAGTAATAGTGCACAGTATTATTATATAGTAATAGTGCATAGTATTATTATATAGTATTAGTGCATAGTATTAATATATAGTAATAGTGCACAGTATTAATATATAGTATTAGTGCACAGTATTATTATATAGTAATAGTGCACAGTATTATTATATAGCAATAGTGCACAGTATTAATATATAGCAATAGTGCACAGTATTATTATATAGTATTAGTGCATAGTATTAATATATAGTAATAGTGCACAGTATTAATATATAGTATTAGTGCACAGTATTATTATATAGTAATAGTGCACAGTATTATTATATAGCAATAGTGCACACTATTAATATATAGCAATAGTGCACAGTATTATTATATAGTATTAGTGCATAGTATTAATATATAGTAATAGTGCACAGTATTAATATATAGTATTAGTGCACAGTATTATTATATAGTAATAGTGCACAGTATTATTATATAGTAATAGTGCATAGTATTATTATATAGTATTAGTGCATAGTATTAACATATAGTAATAGTGCACAGTATTAATATATAGTAAGAGTGCATTGTATTATTATATAGTATTAGTGCATAGTATTATTATATAGTAATAGTGCATATTATTATTATATAGTAATAGTGCAAGTATTATTATATAGTATTAGTGCATAGTATTAATATATAGTAATAGTGCACAGTATTATTATATAGTAGTAGTGCACAGTATTATTATATAGTAATAGTGCACAGTATTATTATATAGTAATAGTGCATAGTATTATTATATAGTATTAGTGCATAGTATTAACATATAGTAATAGTGCACAGTATTAATATATAGTAAGAGTGCATAGTATTATTATATAGTATTAGTGCACAGTATTATTATATAGTAATAGTGCACAGTATTATTATATAGTAATAGTGCATAGTATTATTATATAGCATTAGTGCACAGTATTATTATATAGTAAGAGTGCATAGTATTATTATATAGTATTAGTGCACAGTATTATTATATAGTAATAGTGCACAGTATTATTATATAGTAATAGTGCATAGTATTATTATATAGTATTAGTGCATAGTATTAACATATAGTAATAGTGCACAGTATTAATATATAGTAAGAGTGCATTGTATTATTATATAGTATTAGTGCATAGTATTATTATATAGTAATAGTGCATAGTATTATTATATAGTAATAGTGCACAGTATTATTATATAGTATTAGTGCATAGTATTAATATATAGTAATAGTGCACAGTATTATTATATAGTAGTAGTGCACAGTATTATTATATAGTATTAGTGCATAGTATTTGTCACGGGATGGTTAGAGTCTATACTATAGGCAATGTGTAATATATATTTCATGTGGAATGTATTCTCTAACCTGTTGTAAACATCAGTGTGTAGTTGGCTGATTCGGGTCTAGTGTGTTAGCACATTGTATGCAAATCCCTCTAACTAGTGAGGACCAGTGAGGACAATGGGTGGAGATAATCTGATCAGTGTCTCCAAGAAGATGTTGGATGGTGCATTGTCCATAGTAGACAGGGAGTCTGCTCTCCTTGGCATAGGTGAGGGGGGAAGGATCTGTGACTCAGCCCTTCCCACCCACAGATATAGGTGTAACAGTTTTAGTATATAGTTATAGCTAGCAGTTAGTATGTGTTAGCCGGCCTGTGCACAGCTCTGCAGAGAGCCAGAATTTAGTTACAGGACCAAGGAACCAAAGCTATCATTGGATTGTGACTTCTGTGGACTTATTGTTATTACGGTTGATGTGACCGCCACCGGCTACTAACTTTGTGGATTACAATAAATTGCTGTTGTCTCCCGACCTCTTGCGTCCGTGTTGATTCAAAAGACCATCCGGAGGAAGACGTATACCTTTGTTCCGTGACAACTGGTTGGCAGCGGTGGGATCAACAGCGGACAGCGAGATGGACTACAGCAGCCCAGCGATTAATGGAGCCACAACCTCAGAATACAGGAACTGGACTATGGCAAGTCTACAAGTAAGGGCCCGGGAACTAAACCTGAGTTACCAGGGAAGAACGAAAGATCAACTGATCGAGGCACTGGAGGAGATGACCCTGCAAAGCGACCATGAGGAGGGCTGCCCCCAGGAGACAGTAGAGATACAGGAGTGGCAGGTACAGACCCAAAAGAGCAGATGGGTTGTTTTGTATGAGGAGGAGTTGGCAGTGCTGGGGCTAGGAGCAACTGCAGAGCAAAGGAGTAGAGCATTACAGAGGGCTCAGGAAACGGAGAAGGAGGAACAGAGAATGGCGCATGAAAAGGAAAGAATGGCGCATGAAATGCGAATGGCTGAGATAACTATGAGGAATTATAATCAAACGTCGACCCCCAGCCCAACAGTGAGAGAACCACCATATGTCTCCCATAAACACTTCAAGACCTTTGAGGAAGCGGCTGGGGATGTTGATGGATATTTTCAGGACTTCGAACACCAGTGCCGCCTGATGGAAGTCCCAGAGAAGGATTGGGTCCGGTATCTGGTGGGGCACCTACGAGATGGGGCTGCGGAAGCTCTCAGAGCCATGGACCCTAGTGATCAGCGGGACTATGAGGCCATTAAAAGAGCGGTGCAGAAGTATTATGCAGTCACTCCAGAGACCTACCGAGTTCAGTTCCGCTCTTTGTCTTACAATGGGGGAAGCTCCTTCCACATGTTCGCCCACAAGTTGAAGCAAGCATGCAAGCGCTGGCTAGAAGGAGAGGAGGCTGTCACAGTCGATAAGATCCTCCAAGTCATACTTAAGGAACAGTTCTTTTCCCAGTGCCCCGCTGAGATCCGTGAGTGGGTGCTGGAACGGAACCCAGCCACAGTTGAGCAAGCTGCTTCTCTTGCAGATGAGGGCCTGACCATCAAGCCGCAGTGGAAGAGGTTGTTTGCAGAGGAGCGGAAAACTACCACAGTCCGCCAGACACCCTTCAGCCAGCCAACCACCTTTCGTGCCCGGCCTCAGGATTACAATTCCCCCTCTACCCCTGCCCCAGCCCATCGGCCTCCAGCTATGAACAACCCTGTCCCTAGACAACGACCTACTGGAAGAATGCTAGAGCGCAGATGTTTTGGTTGCGGGCGGCCTGGACATTTGCAAGCTAGTTGCCCTGTTAACATGGGGGCACGGGCCACCGTGGCATCTCGGCCTATTCACTACCTGGGAACCACCCCTAGGACAGAAAGTTTGGCCCCATGTCCAGATGACTCCATGAATGACCCATCTGTTCCACCTCCAGGAGTCTATGGGATTCAGCCTTCTGCCACACATCCTGCAAACCTTCAGCGGAAGCACTTGCAGGAGGTCCTACTGGATGGCCGAACAGTTGTTGGATTCCGGGACTCGGGAGCTTTCCTAACGGTAGCGGACCCCCGAGTTGTGCGACCCGAGGCCCTAGAGGAGGGTCCTGGCATTTCTATCAAGTTGGCAGGGGGTACTCAAAGACGTATTCCTAAAGCTACCGTGGAACTCGACTATGGTTATGGACCAAAACGATGCACAATTGGTGTGATGAGCGGGCTGCCGGCCGATGTTCTGTTAGGCAACGATGTTGGAAATCTACAGTGCCACTTTGTGGGAGCAGTGACCCGAAGCCAAGCTCAGGGAGAAGCCAACATGGATCCACCGGATTTTCTGACAGATGCCAGCCCTTCAACCCTACAACTTTACCATTCAGCACCGCCGAGGGAACCAACACCAGAACACAGATGGGTTATCCCGGCAGGAGGACATATGAGCTATAGAGACTGATGTGCATTCCCCAATTTACCTGTGTAGGCCAATTGTGTCATGCACATGTTTTGAGAGGGGGAGGGGTTGTCACGGGATGGTTAGAGTCTATACTATAGGCAATGTGTAATATATATTTCATGTGGAATGTATTCTCTAACCTGTTGTAAACATCAGTGTGTAGTTGGCTGATTCGGGTCTAGTGTGTTAGCACATTGTATGCAAATCCCTCTAACTAGTGAGGACCAGTGAGGACAATGGGTGGAGATAATCTGATCAGTGTCTCCAAGAAGATGTTGGATGGTGCATTGTCCATAGTAGACAGGGAGTCTGCTCTCCTTGGCATAGGTGAGGGGGGAAGGATCTGTGACTCAGCCCTTCCCACCCACAGATATAGGTGTAACAGTTTTAGTATATAGTTATAGCTAGCAGTTAGTATGTGTTAGCCGGCCTGTGCACAGCTCTGCAGAGAGCCAGAATTTAGTTACAGGACCAAGGAACCAAAGCTATCATTGGATTGTGACTTCTGTGGACTTATTGTTATTACGGTTGATGTGACCGCCACCGGCTACTAACTTTGTGGATTACAATAAATTGCTGTTGTCTCCCGACCTCTTGCGTCCGTGTTGATTCAAAAGACCATCCGGAGGAAGACGTATACCTTTGTTCCGTGACAGTATTAATATATAGTAAGAGTGCACAGTATTATTATATATTATTAGTGCACAGTATTATTATACAGTATTAGTGCATAGTATTAATATATAGTAATAGTGCACAGTATTATTGTACAGTAGTAGTTCATAGTATTAATATATAGTAAGAGTGCATAGTATTATTATATAGTATTAGTGCACAGTATTATTATATAGTAATAGTGCACAGTATTATTATATAGTAATAGTGCATAGTATTATTATATAGTATTAGTGCATAGTATTAACATATAGTAATAGTGCACAGTATTAATATATAGTAAGAGTGCATTGTATTATTATATAGTATTAGTGCATAGTATTATTATATAGTAATAGTGCATAGTATTATTATATAGTAATAGTGCACAGTATTATTATATAGTATTAGTGCATAGTATTAATATATAGTAATAGTGCACAGTATTATTATATAGTAGTAGTGCACAGTATTATTATATAGTATTAGTGCATAGTATTAATATATAGTAAGAGTGCACAGTATTATTATATATTATTAGTGCACAGTATTATTATACAGTATTAGTGCATAGTATTAATATATAGTAATAGTGCACAGTATTATTGTACAGTAGTAGTGCATAGTATTAATATATAGTAATAGTGCACAGTATTATTATATAGTAGTAGTGCATAGTATTATTATATAGTATTAGTGCATAGTATTAATATATAGTATTAGTGCACAGTATTATTATACTGTATAGTAATAGTACATAGTATTAATATATAGCAATAGTGCACAGTATTATTATATAGTAGTAGTGCATAGTATTAATATATAGTAATAGTGCACAGTATTATTATATAGTATTAGTTCACAGTATTATTATATAATATTAGTGCACAGTATTATTATATAGTATTAGTGCATAGTATTAATATATAGTAATAGTGCACAGTATTAATATATAGTATTAGTGCACAGTATTATTATATAGTAATAGTGCACAGTATTATTATATAGCAATAGTGCACAGTATTAATATATAGCAATAGTGCACAGTATTATTATATAGTATTAGTGCATAGTATTAATATATAGTAATAGTGCACAGTATTAATATATAGTATTAGTGCACAGTATTATTATATAGTAATAGTGCACAGTATTATTATATAGCAATAGTGCACACTATTAATATATAGCAATAGTGCACAGTATTATTATATAGTATTAGTGCATAGTATTAATATATAGTAATAGTGCACAGTATTAATATATAGTATTAGTTGCACAGTATTATTATATAGTAATAGTGCACAGTATTATTACATAACAATAGTGCACAGCATTAATATATAGCAATAGTGCACAGTATTATTATATAGTACTAGAGCACAGTATTATTATATAGCAATAGTGCACAGTATTAATATATAGTAATAGTGCACAGTATTATTATATAGTAATAGTGCACAGTATTATTATATAGTATTAGTGCACAGTATTATTATATAGTAATAGTGCACAGTATTATTATATAGTAATAGTGCATAGTATTATTATATAGCATTAGTGCATAGTATTAACATATAGTAATAGTGCACAGTATTAATATATAGTAAGAGTGCATAGTATTATTATATAGTATTAGTGCATAGTATTATTATATAGTAATAGTGCACAGTATTATTATATAGTAATAGTGCACAGTATTATTATATAGTAATAGTGCATAGTATTATTATATAGCATTAGTGCATAGTATTAACATATAGTAATAGTGCACAGTATTAATATATAGTAAGAGTGCATAGTATTATTATATAGTATTAGTGCATAGTATTATTATATAGTAATAGTGCATAGTATTATTATATAGCATTAGTGCATAGTATTAACATATAGTATTAGTGCATAGTATTAATATATAGTATTAGTGCATAGTATTAATATATAGTAATAGTGCACAGTATTAATATATAGTATTAGTGCACAGTATTATTATATAGTAATAGTGCACAGTATTATTATACTGTATAGTAATAGTACATAGTATTAATATATAGCAATAGTGCACAGTATTATTATATAGTAGTAGTGCATAGTATTAATATATAGTAATAGTGCACAGTATTATTATATAGTATTAGTTCACAGTATTATTATATAGTATTTGTGCACAGTATTATTATATAGTATTAGTGCATAGTATTAATATATAGTAATAGTGCACAGTATTAATATATAGTATTAGTGCACAGTATTATTATATAGTAATAGTGCACAGTATTATTATATAGCAATAGTGCACAGTATTAATATATAGCAATAGTGCACAGTATTATTATATAGTATTAGTGCATAGTATTAATATATAGTAATAGTGCACAGTATTAATATATAGTATTAGTGCACAGTATTATTATATAGTAATAGTGCACAGTATTATTATATAGCAATAGTGCACACTATTAATATATAGCAATAGTGCACAGTATTATTATATAGTATTAGTGCATAGTATTAATATATAGTAATAGTACACAGTATTAATATATAGTATTAGTGCACAGTATTATTATATAGTAATAGTGCACAGTATTATTATATAGTAATAGTGCATAGTATTATTATATAGTATTAGTGCATAGTATTAACATATAGTAATAGTGCACAGTATTAATATATAGTAAGAGTGCATTGTATTATTATATAGTATTAGTGCATAGTATTATTATATAGTAATAGTGCATATTATTATTATATAGTAATAGTGCACAGTATTATTATATAGTATTAGTGCATAGTATTAATATATAGTAATAGTGCACAGTATTATTATATAGTAGTAGTGCATAGTATTATTATATAGTATTAGTGCATAGTATTAATATATAGTAAGAGTGCACAGTATTATTATATTTTACTAGTGCACAGTATTATTATACAGTATTAGTGCATAGTATTAATATATAGTAATAGTGCACAGTATTATTGTACAGTAGTAGTGCATAGTATTAATATATAGTAATAGTGCACAGTATTATTATATAGTAGTAGTGCATAGAATTATTATATAGTATTAGTGCATAGTATTAATATATAGTATTAGTGCACAGTATTATTATACTGTATAGTAATAGTACATAGTATTAATATATAGCAATAGTGCACAGTATTATTATATAGTAGTAGTGCATAGTATTAATATATAGTAATAGTGCACAGTATTATTATATAGTATTAGTTCACAGTATTATTATATAATATTAGTGCACAGTATTATTATATAGTATTAGTGCATAGTATTAATATATAGTAATAGTGCACAGTATTAATATATAGTATTAGTGCACAGTATTATTATATAGTAATAGTGCACAGTATTATTATATAGCAATAGTGCACAGTATTAATATATAGCAATAGTGCACAGTATTATTATATAGTATTAGTGCATAGTATTAATATATAGTAATAGTGCACAGTATTAATATATAGTATTAGTGCACAGTATTATTATATAGTAATAGTGCACAGTATTATTATATAGCAATAGTGCACACTATTAATATATAGCAATAGTGCACAGTATTATTATATAGTAGTAGTGCATAGTATTAATATATAGTAATAGTGCACAGTATTATTATATAGTAATAGTGCACAGTATTATTATATAGCAATAGTGCACAGTATTAATATATAGCAATAGTGCACAGTAATATTATATAGTACTAGAGCACAGTATTATTATATAGAAATAGTGCACAGTATTAATATATAGTAATAGTGCACAGTATTATTATATAGTAATAGTGCACAGTATTATTATATAGCAATAGTGCACAGTATTAATATATAGCAATAGTGCACAGTATTATTACATAGTACTAGAGCACAGTATTATTATATAGCAATAGTGCACAGTATTAATATATAGTAATAGTGCACATTATTATTATATAGTAATAGTGCACAGTATTATTATATAGTAAGAGTGCATAGTATTATTATATAGTATTAGTGCACAGTATTATTATATAGTAATAGTGCACAGTATTATTATATAGTAATAGTGCACAGTATTATTATATAGTATTAGTGCACAGTATTAATATATAGTAAGAGTGCACAGTATTATTATATGGTATTAGTGCACAGTATTATTATATAGTATTAGTGCATAGTATTAATATATAGTAAAAGTGCACAGTATTAATATATAGTATTAGTGCACAGTATTATTATATAGTAATAGTGCACAGTATTATTGTATAGTAGTAGTGCATAGTATTATTAAATAGTATTAGTGCACAGTATTATTATATAGTATTAGTGCACAGTATTATTATATGGTATTAGTGCATAGTATTAATATATAGTATTAGTGCACAGTATTATTATACTGTATAGTAATAGTACATAGTATTAATATATAGCAATAGTGCACAGTATTATTATATAGTAGTAGTGCATAGTATTAATATATAGTAATAGTGCATAGTATTATTATATAGTATTAGTGCACAGTATTATTATATAGTATTAGTGCACAGTATTAATATATAGTAATAGTGCACAGTATTATTATATAGTATTAGTGCATAGTATTAATATATAGTAATAGTGCACAGTATTAATATATAGTATTAGTGCACAGTATTATTATATAGTATTAGTGCACACTATTATTATATAGTAATAGTGCACAGTATTATTATATAGTAATAGTGCACAGTATTATTATATAGCAATAGTGCACAGTATTAATATATAGCAATAGTGTACAGTATTATTACATAGTACTAGAGCACAGTATTATTATATAGCAATAGTGCACAGTATTAATATATAGTAATAGTGCACAGTATTAATATATAGCAATAGTGCACAGTATTATTATATAGTAGTAGTGCATAGTATTAATATATAGTAATAGTGCATAGTATTATTATATAGTATTAGTGCACAGTATTATTATATAGTATTAGTGCACAGTATTATTATATAGTAATAGTGCACAATATTATTATATAGTATTAGTGCATAGTATTAATATATAGTAATAGTGCACAGTATTAATATATAGTATTAGTGCACAGTATTATTATATAGTAATAGTGCACAGTATTATTATATAGCAATAGTGCACAGTATTAATATATAGCAATAGTGTACAGTATTATTACATAGTACTAGAGCACAGTATTATTATATAGCAATAGTGCACAGTATTAATATATAGTAATAGTGCACAGTATTATTATATAGTAATAGTGCACAGTATTATTATATAGTATTAGTGCATAGTATTAATATATAGTAATAGTGCACAGTATTAATATATAGTATTAGTGCACAGTATTATTATATAGTAATAGTGCACAGTATTATTATATAGTAATAGTGCATAGTATTATTATATAGTATTAGTGCATAGTATTAACATATAGTAATAGTGCACAGTATTAATATATAGTAAGAGTGCATAGTATTATTATATAGTATTAGTGCACAGTATTATTATATAGTAATAGTGCACAGTATTATTATATAGTAATAGTGCATAGTATTATTATATAGCATTAGTGCACAGTATTATTATATAGTAAGAGTGCATAGTATTATTATATAGTATTAGTGCACAGTATTATTATATAGTAATAGTGCACAGTATTATTATATAGTAATAGTGCATAGTATTATTATATAGTATTAGTGCATAGTATTAACATATAGTAATAGTGCACAGTATTAATATATAGTAAGAGTGCATTGTATTATTATATAGTATTAGTGCATAGTATTATTATATAGTAATAGTGCATAGTATTATTATATAGTAATAGTGCACAGTATTATTATATAGTATTAGTGCATAGTATTAATATATAGTAATAGTGCACAGTATTATTATATAGTAGTAGTGCACAGTATTATTATATAGTATTAGTGCATAGTATTAATATATAGTAAGAGTGCACAGTATTATTATATAGTATTAGTGCACAGTATTATTATATAGTAATAGTGCACAGTATTATTATATAGTAATAGTGCATAGTATTATTATATAGTATTAGTGCATAGTATTAACATATAGTAATAGTGCACAGTATTAATATATAGTAAGAGTGCATTGTATTATTATATAGTATTAGTGCATAGTATTATTATATAGTAATAGTGCATAGTATTATTATATAGTAATAGTGCACAGTATTATTATATAGTATTAGTGCATAGTATTAATATATAGTAATAGTGCACAGTATTATTATATAGTAGTAGTGCACAGTATTATTATATAATATTAGTGCACAGTATTATTATATAGTATTAGTGCATAGTATTAATATATAGTAATAGTGCACAGTATTAATATATAGTATTAGTGCACAGTATTATTATATAGTAATAGTGCACATTATTATTATATAGCAATAGTGCACAGTATTAATATATAGCAATAGTGCACAGTATTATTATATAGTATTAGTGCATAGTATTAATATATAGTAATAGTGCACAGTATTAATATATAGTATTAGTGCACAGTATTATTATATAGTAATAGTGCACAGTATTATTATATAGCAATAGTGCACACTATTAATATATAGCAATAGTGCACAGTATTATTATATAGTATTAGTGCATAGTATTAATATATAGTAATAGTGCACAGTATTAATATATAGTATTAGTGCACAGTATTATTATATAGTAATAGTGCACAGTATTATTATATAACAATAGTGCACAGCATTAATATATAGCAATAGTGCACAGTATTATTATATAGTACTAGAGCACAGTATTATTATATAGCAATAGTGCACAGTATTAATATATAGTAATAGTGCACAGTATTATTATATAGTATTAGTGCACAGTATTATTATATAGTAATAGTGCACAGTATTATTATATAGTAATAGTGCATAGTATTATTATATAGCATTAGTGCATAGTATTAACATATAGTAATAGTGCACAGTATTAATATATAGTAAGAGTGCATAGTATTATTATATAGTATTAGTGAATAGTATTATTATATAGTAATAGTGCTCAGTATTATTATATAGTAATAGTGCACAGTATTATTATATAGTATTAGTGCATAGTATTAATATATAGTATTAGTGCATAGTATTAATATATAGTAATAGTGCACAGTATTAATATATAGTATTAGTGCACAGTATTATTATATAGTAATAGTGCACAGTATTATTATACTGTATAGTAATAGTACATAGTATTAATATATAGCAATAGTGCACAGTATTATTATATAGTTGTAGTGCATAGTATTAATATATAGTAATAGTGCACAGTATTATTATATAGTATTAGTTCACAGTATTATTATATAGTATTAGTGCATAGTATTAATATATAGTATTAGTGCATAGTATTAATATATAGTAATAGTGCACAGTATTAATATATAGTATTAGTGCACAGTATTATTATATAGTAATAGTGCACAGTATTATTATACTGTATAGTAATAGTACATAGTATTAATATATAGTAAGAGTGCACAGTATTATTATATAGTATTAGTGCACAGTATTATTATATAGTAATAGTGCACAGTATTATTATATAGTAATAGTGCATAGTATTATTATATAGTATTAGTGCATAGTATTAACATATAGTAATAGTGCACAGTATTAATATATAGTAAGAGTGCATTGTATTATTATATAGTATTAGTGCATAGTATTATTATATAGTAATAGTGCATAGTATTATTATATAGTAATAGTGCACAGTATTATTATATAGTATTAGTGCATAGTATTAATATATAGTAATAGTGCACAGTATTATTATATAGTAGTAGTGCACAGTATTATTATATAATATTAGTGCACAGTATTATTATATAGTATTAGTGCATAGTATTAATATATAGTAATAGTGCACAGTATTAATATATAGTATTAGTGCACAGTATTATTATATAGTAATAGTGCACATTATTATTATATAGCAATAGTGCACAGTATTAATATATAGCAATAGTGCACAGTATTATTATATAGTATTAGTGCATAGTATTAATATATAGTAATAGTGCACAGTATTAATATATAGTATTAGTGCACAGTATTATTATATAGTAATAGTGCACAGTATTATTATATAGCAATAGTGCACACTATTAATATATAGCAATAGTGCACAGTATTATTATATAGTATTAGTGCATAGTATTAATATATAGTAATAGTGCACAGTATTAATATATAGTATTAGTGCACAGTATTATTATATAGTAATAGTGCACAGTATTATTATATAACAATAGTGCACAGCATTAATATATAGCAATAGTGCACAGTATTATTATATAGTACTAGAGCACAGTATTATTATATAGCAATAGTGCACAGTATTAATATATAGTAATAGTGCACAGTATTATTATATAGTATTAGTGCACAGTATTATTATATAGTAATAGTGCACAGTATTATTATATAGTAATAGTGCATAGTATTATTATATAGCATTAGTGCATAGTATTAACATATAGTAATAGTGCACAGTATTAATATATAGTAAGAGTGCATAGTATTATTATATAGTATTAGTGAATAGTATTATTATATAGTAATAGTGCTCAGTATTATTATATAGTAATAGTGCACAGTATTATTATATAGTATTAGTGCATAGTATTAATATATAGTATTAGTGCATAGTATTAATATATAGTAATAGTGCACAGTATTAATATATAGTATTAGTGCACAGTATTATTATATAGTAATAGTGCACAGTATTATTATACTGTATAGTAATAGTACATAGTATTAATATATAGCAATAGTGCACAGTATTATTATATAGTTGTAGTGCATAGTATTAATATATAGTAATAGTGCACAGTATTATTATATAGTATTAGTTCACAGTATTATTATATAGTATTAGTGCACAGTATTATTATATAGTATTAGTGCATAGTATTAATATATAGTAATAGTGCACAGTATTAATATATAGTATTAGTGCACAGTATTATTATATAGTAATAGTGCACAGTATTATTATATAGCAATAGTGCACAGTATTAATATATAGCAATAGTGCACAGTATTATTATATAGTATTAGTGCATAGTATTAATATATAGTAATAGTGCACAGTATTAATATATAGTATTAGTGCACAGTATTATTATATAGTAATAGTGCACAGTATTATTATATAGCAATAGTGCACACTATTAATATATAGCAATAGTGCACAGTATTATTATATAGTATTAGTGCATAGTATTAATATATAGTAATAGTGCACAGTATTAATATATAGTATTAGTGCACAGTATTATTATATAGTAATAGTGCACAGTATTATTATATAGTAATAGTGCATAGTATTATTATATAGTATTAGTGCATAGTATTAACATATAGTAATAGTGCACAGTATTAATATATAGTAAGAGTGCATTGTATTATTATATAGTATTAGTGCATAGTATTATTATATAGTAATAGTGCATATTATTATTATATAGTAATAGTGCAAGTATTATTATATAGTATTAGTGCATAGTATTAATATATAGTAATAGTGCACAGTATTATTATATAGTAGTAGTGCACAGTATTATTATATAGTAATAGTGCACAGTATTATTATATAGTAATAGTGCATAGTATTATTATATAGTATTAGTGCATAGTATTAACATATAGTAATAGTGCACAGTATTAATATATAGTAAGAGTGCATAGTATTATTATATAGTATTAGTGCACAGTATTATTATATAGTAATAGTGCACAGTATTATTATATAGTAATAGTGCATAGTATTATTATATAGCATTAGTGCACAGTATTATTATATAGTAAGAGTGCATAGTATTATTATATAGTATTAGTGCACAGTATTATTATATAGTAATAGTGCACAGTATTATTATATAGTAATAGTGCATAGTATTATTATATAGTATTAGTGCATAGTATTAACATATAGTAATAGTGCACAGTATTAATATATAGTAA
The DNA here is from genome assembly GCF_031893055.1 of Leptodactylus fuscus. Classification (NCBI taxonomy): domain Eukaryota; kingdom Metazoa; phylum Chordata; class Amphibia; order Anura; family Leptodactylidae; genus Leptodactylus; species Leptodactylus fuscus. The sequence continues at coordinate 366,231,693 of NC_134265.1, read as the reverse complement.
GAGTGCATTGTATTATTATATAGTATTAGTGCATAGTATTATTATATAGTAATAGTGCATAGTATTATTATATAGTAATAGTGCACAGTATTATTATATAGTATTAGTGCATAGTATTAATATATAGTAATAGTGCACAGTATTATTATATAGTAGTAGTGCACAGTATTATTATATAGTATTAGTGCATAGTATTAATATATAGTAAGAGTGCACAGTATTATTATATATTATTAGTGCACAGTATTATTATACAGTATTAGTGCATAGTATTAATATATAGTAATAGTGCACAGTATTATTGTACAGTAGTAGTTCATAGTATTAATATATAGTAAGAGTGCATAGTATTATTATATAGTATTAGTGCACAGTATTATTATATAGTAATAGTGCACAGTATTATTATATAGTAATAGTGCATAGTATTATTATATAGTATTAGTGCATAGTATTAACATATAGTAATAGTGCACAGTATTAATATATAGTAAGAGTGCATTGTATTATTATATAGTATTAGTGCATAGTATTATTATATAGTAATAGTGCATAGTATTATTATATAGTAATAGTGCACAGTATTATTATATAGTATTAGTGCATAGTATTAATATATAGTAATAGTGCACAGTATTATTATATAGTAGTAGTGCACAGTATTATTATATAGTATTAGTGCATAGTATTAATATATAGTAAGAGTGCACAGTATTATTATATATTATTAGTGCACAGTATTATTATACAGTATTAGTGCATAGTATTAATATATAGTAATAGTGCACAGTATTATTGTACAGTAGTAGTGCATAGTATTAATATATAGTAATAGTGCACAGTATTATTATATAGTAGTAGTGCATAGTATTATTATATAGTATTAGTGCATAGTATTAATATATAGTATTAGTGCACAGTATTATTATACTGTATAGTAATAGTACATAGTATTAATATATAGCAATAGTGCACAGTATTATTATATAGTAGTAGTGCATAGTATTAATATATAGTAATAGTGCACAGTATTATTATATAGTATTAGTTCACAGTATTATTATATAATATTAGTGCACAGTATTATTATATAGTATTAGTGCATAGTATTAATATATAGTAATAGTGCACAGTATTAATATATAGTATTAGTGCACAGTATTATTATATAGTAATAGTGCACAGTATTATTATATAGCAATAGTGCACAGTATTAATATATAGCAATAGTGCACAGTATTATTATATAGTATTAGTGCATAGTATTAATATATAGTAATAGTGCACAGTATTAATATATAGTATTAGTGCACAGTATTATTATATAGTAATAGTGCACAGTATTATTATATAGCAATAGTGCACACTATTAATATATAGCAATAGTGCACAGTATTATTATATAGTATTAGTGCATAGTATTAATATATAGTAATAGTGCACAGTATTAATATATAGTATTAGTTGCACAGTATTATTATATAGTAATAGTGCACAGTATTATTACATAACAATAGTGCACAGCATTAATATATAGCAATAGTGCACAGTATTATTATATAGTACTAGAGCACAGTATTATTATATAGCAATAGTGCACAGTATTAATATATAGTAATAGTGCACAGTATTATTATATAGTAATAGTGCACAGTATTATTATATAGTATTAGTGCACAGTATTATTATATAGTAATAGTGCACAGTATTATTATATAGTAATAGTGCATAGTATTATTATATAGCATTAGTGCATAGTATTAACATATAGTAATAGTGCACAGTATTAATATATAGTAAGAGTGCATAGTATTATTATATAGTATTAGTGCATAGTATTATTATATAGTAATAGTGCACAGTATTATTATATAGTAATAGTGCACAGTATTATTATATAGTAATAGTGCATAGTATTATTATATAGCATTAGTGCATAGTATTAACATATAGTAATAGTGCACAGTATTAATATATAGTAAGAGTGCATAGTATTATTATATAGTATTAGTGCATAGTATTATTATATAGTAATAGTGCATAGTATTATTATATAGCATTAGTGCATAGTATTAACATATAGTATTAGTGCATAGTATTAATATATAGTATTAGTGCATAGTATTAATATATAGTAATAGTGCACAGTATTAATATATAGTATTAGTGCACAGTATTATTATATAGTAATAGTGCACAGTATTATTATACTGTATAGTAATAGTACATAGTATTAATATATAGCAATAGTGCACAGTATTATTATATAGTAGTAGTGCATAGTATTAATATATAGTAATAGTGCACAGTATTATTATATAGTATTAGTTCACAGTATTATTATATAGTATTTGTGCACAGTATTATTATATAGTATTAGTGCATAGTATTAATATATAGTAATAGTGCACAGTATTAATATATAGTATTAGTGCACAGTATTATTATATAGTAATAGTGCACAGTATTATTATATAGCAATAGTGCACAGTATTAATATATAGCAATAGTGCACAGTATTATTATATAGTATTAGTGCATAGTATTAATATATAGTAATAGTGCACAGTATTAATATATAGTATTAGTGCACAGTATTATTATATAGTAATAGTGCACAGTATTATTATATAGCAATAGTGCACACTATTAATATATAGCAATAGTGCACAGTATTATTATATAGTATTAGTGCATAGTATTAATATATAGTAATAGTACACAGTATTAATATATAGTATTAGTGCACAGTATTATTATATAGTAATAGTGCACAGTATTATTATATAGTAATAGTGCATAGTATTATTATATAGTATTAGTGCATAGTATTAACATATAGTAATAGTGCACAGTATTAATATATAGTAAGAGTGCATTGTATTATTATATAGTATTAGTGCATAGTATTATTATATAGTAATAGTGCATATTATTATTATATAGTAATAGTGCACAGTATTATTATATAGTATTAGTGCATAGTATTAATATATAGTAATAGTGCACAGTATTATTATATAGTAGTAGTGCATAGTATTATTATATAGTATTAGTGCATAGTATTAATATATAGTAAGAGTGCACAGTATTATTATATTTTATTAGTGCACAGTATTATTATACAGTATTAGTGCATAGTATTAATATATAGTAATAGTGCACAGTATTATTGTACAGTAGTAGTGCATAGTATTAATATATAGTAATAGTGCACAGTATTATTATATAGTAGTAGTGCATAGAATTATTATATAGTATTAGTGCATAGTATTAATATATAGTATTAGTGCACAGTATTATTATACTGTATAGTAATAGTACATAGTATTAATATATAGCAATAGTGCACAGTATTATTATATAGTAGTAGTGCATAGTATTAATATATAGTAATAGTGCACAGTATTATTATATAGTATTAGTTCACAGTATTATTATATAATATTAGTGCACAGTATTATTATATAGTATTAGTGCATAGTATTAATATATAGTAATAGTGCACAGTATTAATATATAGTATTAGTGCACAGTATTATTATATAGTAATAGTGCACAGTATTATTATATAGCAATAGTGCACAGTATTAATATATAGTAATAGTGCACAGTATTATTATATAGTAATAGTGCACAGTATTATTATACTGTATAGTAATAGTACATAGTATTAATATATAGCAATAGTGCACAGTATTATTATATAGTAGTAGTGCATAGTATTAATATATAATAATAGTGCACAGTATTAATATATAGTATTAGTGCACAGTATTATTATATAGTAATAGTGCACAGTATTATTATATAGCAATAGTGCACAGTATTAATATATAGCAATAGTGTACAGTATTATTACATAGTACTAGAGCACAGTATTATTATATAGCAATAGTGCACAGTATTAATATATAGTAATAGTGCACAGTATTAATATATAGCAATAGTGCACAGTATTATTATATAGTAGTAGTGCATAGTATTAATATATAGTAATAGCGCATAGTATTATTATATAGTATTAGTGCACAGTATTATTATATAGTATTAGTGCACAGTATTAATATATAGTAATAGTGCACAATATTATTATATAGTATTAGTGCATAGTATTAATATATAGTAATAGTGCACAGTATTAATATATAGTATTAGTGCACAGTATTATTATATAGTAATAGTGCACAGTATTATTATATAGCAATAGTGCACAGTATTAATATATAGCAATAGTGTACAGTATTATTACATAGTACTAGAGCACAGTATTATTATATAGCAATAGTGCACAGTATTAATATATAGTAATAGTGCACAGTATTATTATATAGTAATAATGCATAGTATTATTATATAGCATTAGTGCACAGTATTATTATATAGTAAGAGTGCATAGTATTATTATATAGTATTAGTGCACAGTATTATTATATAGTAATAGTGCACAGTATTATTATATAGTAATAGTGCATAGTATTATTATATAGTATTAGTGCATAGTATTAACATATAGTAATAGTGCACAGTATTAATATATAGTAAGAGTGCATTGTATTATTATATAGTATTAGTGCATAGTATTATTATATAGTAATAGTGCATAGTATTATTATATAGTAATAGTGCACAGTATTATTATATAGTATTAGTGCATAGTATTAATATATAGTAATAGTGCACAGTATTATTATATAGTAGTAGTGCACAGTATTATTATATAGTATTAGTGCATAGTATTAATATATAGTAAGAATGCACAGTATTATTATATAGTATTAGTGCACAGTATTATTATATAGTAATAGTGCACAGTATTATTATATAGTAATAGTGCATAGTATTATTATATAGTATTAGTGCATAGTATTAACATATAGTAATAGTGCACAGTATTAATATATAGTAAGAGTGCATTGTATTATTATATAGTATTAGTGCATAGTATTATTATATAGTAATAGTGCATAGTATTATTATATAGTAATAGTGCACAGTATTATTATATAGTATTAGTGCATAGTATTAATATATAGTAATAGTGCACAGTATTATTATATAGTAGTAGTGCACAGTATTATTATATAATATTAGTGCACAGTATTATTATATAGTATTAGTGCATAGTATTAATATATAGTAATAGTGCACAGTATTAATATATAGTATTAGTGCACAGTATTATTATATAGTAATAGTGCACATTATTATTATATAGCAATAGTGCACAGTATTAATATATAGCAATAGTGCACAGTATTATTATATAGTATTAGTGCATAGTATTAATATATAGTAATAGTGCACAGTATTAATATATAGTATTAGTGCACAGTATTATTATATAGTAATAGTGCACAGTATTATTATATAGCAATAGTGCACACTATTAATATATAGCAATAGTGCACAGTATTATTATATAGTATTAGTGCATAGTATTAATATATAGTAATAGTGCACAGTATTAATATATAGTATTAGTGCACAGTATTATTATATAGTAATAGTGCACAGTATTATTATATAACAATAGTGCACAGCATTAATATATAGCAATAGTGCACAGTATTATTATATAGTACTAGAGCACAGTATTATTATATAGCAATAGTGCACAGTATTAATATATAGTAATAGTGCACAGTATTATTATATAGTATTAGTGCACAGTATTATTATATAGTAATAGTGCACAGTATTATTATATAGTAATAGTGCATAGTATTATTATATAGCATTAGTGCATAGTATTAACATATAGTAATAGTGCACAGTATTAATATATAGTAAGAGTGCATAGTATTATTATATAGTATTAGTGCATAGTATTATTATATAGTAATAGTGCTCAGTATTATTATATAGTAATAGTGCACAGTATTATTATATAGTATTAGTGCATAGTATTAATATATAGTATTAGTGCATAGTATTAATATATAGTAATAGTGCACAGTATTAATATATAGTATTAGTGCACAGTATTATTATATAGTAATAGTGCACAGTATTATTATACTGTATAGTAATAGTACATATTATTAATATATAGCAATAGTGCACAGTATTATTATATAGTAGTAGTGCATAGTATTAATATATAGTAATAGTGCACAGTATTATTATATAGTATTAGTTCACAGTATTATTATATAGTATTAGTGCACAGTATTATTATATAGTATTAGTGCATAGTATTAATATATAGTAATAGTGCACAGTATTAATATATAGTATTAGTGCACAGTATTATTATATAGTAATAGTGCACAGTATTATTATATAGCAATAGTGCACAGTATTAATATATAGCAATAGTGCACAGTATTATTATATAGTATTAGTGCATAGTATTAATATATAGTAATAGTGCACAGTATTAATATATAGTATTAGTGCACAGTATTATTATATAGTAATAGTGCACAGTATTATTATATAGCAATAGTGCACACTATTAATATATAGCAATAGTGCACAGTATTATTATATAGTATTAGTGCATAGTATTAATATATAGTAATAGTGCACAGTATTAATATATAGTATTAGTGCACAGTATTATTATATAGTAATAGTGCACAGTATTATTATATAGTAATAGTGCATAGTATTATTATATAGTATTAGTGCATAGTATTAACATATAGTAATAGTGCACAGTATTAATATATAGTAAGAGTGCATTGTATTATTATATAGTATTAGTGCATAGTATTATTATATAGTAATAGTGCATATTATTATTATATAGTAATAGTGCAAGTATTATTATATAGTATTAGTGCATAGTATTAATATATAGTAATAGTGCACAGTATTATTATATAGTAGTAGTGCACAGTATTATTATATAGTAATAGTGCACAGTATTATTATATAGTAATAGTGCATAGTATTATTATATAGTATTAGTGCATAGTATTAACATATAGTAATAGTGCACAGTATTAATATATAGTAAGAGTGCATAGTATTATTATATAGTATTAGTGCATAGTATTAACATATAGTAATAGTGCACAGTATTAATATATAGTAAGAGTGCATTGTATTATTATATAGTATTAGTGCATAGTATTATTATATAGTAATAGTGCATAGTATTATTATATAGTAATAGTGCACAGTATTATTATATAGTATTAGTGCATAGTATTAATATATAGTAATAGTGCACAGTATTATTATATAGTAGTAGTGCACAGTATTATTATATAGTATTAGTGCATAGTATTAATATATAGTAAGAGTGCACAGTATTATTATATATTATTAGTGCACAGTATTATTATACAGTATTAGTGCATAGTATTAATATATAGTAATAGTGCACAGTATTATTGTACAGTAGTAGTTCATAGTATTAATATATAGTAAGAGTGCATAGTATTATTATATAGTATTAGTGCACAGTATTATTATATAGTAATAGTGCACAGTATTATTATATAGTAATAGTGCATAGTATTATTATATAGTATTAGTGCATAGTATTAATATATAGTAATAGTGCACAGTATTAATATATAGTATTAGTGCACAGTATTATTATATAGTAATAGTGCACAGTATTATTATATAGCAATAGTGCACAGTATTAATATATAGCAATAGTGCACAGTATTATTATATAGTATTAGTGCATAGTATTAATATATAGTAATAGTGCACAGTATTAATATATAGTATTAGTGCACAGTATTATTATATAGTAATAGTGCACAGTATTATTATATAGCAATAGTGCACACTATTAATATATAGCAATAGTGCACAGTATTATTATATAGTATTAGTGCATAGTATTAATATATAGTAATAGTGCACAGTATTAATATATAGTATTAGTGCACAGTATTATTATATAGTAATAGTGCACAGTATTATTATATAGTAATAGTGCATAGTATTATTATATAGTATTAGTGCATAGTATTAACATATAGTAATAGTGCACAGTATTAATATATAGTAAGAGTGCATTGTATTATTATATAGTATTAGTGCATAGTATTATTATATAGTAATAGTGCATATTATTATTATATAGTAATAGTGCAAGTATTATTATATAGTATTAGTGCATAGTATTAATATATAGTAATAGTGCACAGTATTATTATATAGTAGTAGTGCACAGTATTATTATATAGTAATAGTGCACAGTATTATTATATAGTAATAGTGCATAGTATTATTATATAGTATTAGTGCATAGTATTAACATATAGTAATAGTGCACAGTATTAATATATAGTAAGAGTGCATAGTATTATTATATAGTATTAGTGCACAGTATTATTATATAGTAATAGTGCACAGTATTATTATATAGTAATAGTGCATAGTATTATTATATAGCATTAGTGCACAGTATTATTATATAGTAAGAGTGCATAGTATTATTATATAGTATTAGTGCACAGTATTATTATATAGTAATAGTGCACAGTATTATTATATAGTAATAGTGCATAGTATTATTATATAGTATTAGTGCATAGTATTAACATATAGTAATAGTGCACAGTATTAATATATAGTAAGAGTGCATTGTATTATTATATAGTATTAGTGCATAGTATTATTATATAGTAATAGTGCATAGTATTATTATATAGTAATAGTGCACAGTATTATTATATAGTATTAGTGCATAGTATTAATATATAGTAATAGTGCACAGTATTATTATATAGTAGTAGTGCACAGTATTATTATATAGTATTAGTGCATAGTATTAATATATAGTAAGAGTGCACAGTATTATTATATATTATTAGTGCACAGTATTATTATACAGTATTAGTGCATAGTATTAATATATAGTAATAGTGCACAGTATTATTGTACAGTAGTAGTTCATAGTATTAATATATAGTAAGAGTGCATAGTATTATTATATAGTATTAGTGCACAGTATTATTATATAGTAATAGTGCACAGTATTATTATATAGTAATAGTGCATAGTATTATTATATAGTATTAGTGCATAGTATTAACATATAGTAATAGTGCACAGTATTAATATATAGTAAGAGTGCATTGTATTATTATATAGTATTAGTGCATAGTATTATTATATAGTAATAGTGCATAGTATTATTATATAGTAATAGTGCACAGTATTATTATATAGTATTAGTGCATAGTATTAATATATAGTAATAGTGCACAGTATTATTATATAGTAGTAGTGCACAGTATTATTATATAGTATTAGTGCATAGTATTAATATATAGTAAGAGTGCACAGTATTATTATATATTATTAGTGCACAGTATTATTATACAGTATTAGTGCATAGTATTAATATATAGTAATAGTGCACAGTATTATTGTACAGTAGTAGTGCATAGTATTAATATATAGTAATAGTGCACAGTATTATTATATAGTAGTAGTGCATAGTATTATTATATAGTATTAGTGCATAGTATTAATATATAGTATTAGTGCACAGTATTATTATACTGTATAGTAATAGTACATAGTATTAATATATAGCAATAGTGCACAGTATTATTATATAGTAGTAGTGCATAGTATTAATATATAGTAATAGTGCACAGTATTATTATATAGTATTAGTTCACAGTATTATTATATAATATTAGTGCACAGTATTATTATATAGTATTAGTGCATAGTATTAATATATAGTAATAGTGCACAGTATTAATATATAGTATTAGTGCACAGTATTATTATATAGTAATAGTGCACAGTATTATTATATAGCAATAGTGCACAGTATTAATATATAGCAATAGTGCACAGTATTATTATATAGTATTAGTGCATAGTATTAATATATAGTAATAGTGCACAGTATTAATATATAGTATTAGTGCACAGTATTATTATATAGTAATAGTGCACAGTATTATTATATAGCAATAGTGCACACTATTAATATATAGCAATAGTGCACAGTATTATTATATAGTATTAGTGCATAGTATTAATATATAGTAATAGTGCACAGTATTAATATATAGTATTAGTTGCACAGTATTATTATATAGTAATAGTGCACAGTATTATTACATAACAATAGTGCACAGCATTAATATATAGCAATAGTGCACAGTATTATTATATAGTACTAGAGCACAGTATTATTATATAGCAATAGTGCACAGTATTAATATATAGTAATAGTGCACAGTATTATTATATAGTAATAGTGCACAGTATTATTATATAGTATTAGTGCACAGTATTATTATATAGTAATAGTGCACAGTATTATTATATAGTAATAGTGCATAGTATTATTATATAGCATTAGTGCATAGTATTAACATATAGTAATAGTGCACAGTATTAATATATAGTAAGAGTGCATAGTATTATTATATAGTATTAGTGCATAGTATTATTATATAGTAATAGTGCACAGTATTATTATATAGTAATAGTGCACAGTATTATTATATAGTAATAGTGCATAGTATTATTATATAGCATTAGTGCATAGTATTAACATATAGTAATAGTGCACAGTATTAATATATAGTAAGAGTGCATAGTATTATTATATAGTATTAGTGCATAGTATTATTATATAGTAATAGTGCATAGTATTATTATATAGCATTAGTGCATAGTATTAACATATAGTATTAGTGCATAGTATTAATATATAGTATTAGTGCATAGTATTAATATATAGTAATAGTGCACAGTATTAATATATAGTATTAGTGCACAGTATTATTATATAGTAATAGTGCACAGTATTATTATACTGTATAGTAATAGTACATAGTATTAATATATAGCAATAGTGCACAGTATTATTATATAGTAGTAGTGCATAGTATTAATATATAGTAATAGTGCACAGTATTATTATATAGTATTAGTTCACAGTATTATTATATAGTATTTGTGCACAGTATTATTATATAGTATTAGTGCATAGTATTAATATATAGTAATAGTGCACAGTATTAATATATAGTATTAGTGCACAGTATTATTATATAGTAATAGTGCACAGTATTATTATATAGCAATAGTGCACAGTATTAATATATAGCAATAGTGCACAGTATTATTATATAGTATTAGTGCATAGTATTAATATATAGTAATAGTGCACAGTATTAATATATAGTATTAGTGCACAGTATTATTATATAGTAATAGTGCACAGTATTATTATATAGCAATAGTGCACACTATTAATATATAGCAATAGTGCACAGTATTATTATATAGTATTAGTGCATAGTATTAATATATAGTAATAGTACACAGTATTAATATATAGTATTAGTGCACAGTATTATTATATAGTAATAGTGCACAGTATTATTATATAGTAATAGTGCATAGTATTATTATATAGTATTAGTGCATAGTATTAACATATAGTAATAGTGCACAGTATTAATATATAGTAAGAGTGCATTGTATTATTATATAGTATTAGTGCATAGTATTATTATATAGTAATAGTGCATATTATTATTATATAGTAATAGTGCACAGTATTATTATATAGTATTAGTGCATAGTATTAATATATAGTAATAGTGCACAGTATTATTATATAGTAGTAGTGCATAGTATTATTATATAGTATTAGTGCATAGTATTAATATATAGTAAGAGTGCACAGTATTATTATATTTTATTAGTGCACAGTATTATTATACAGTATTAGTGCATAGTATTAATATATAGTAATAGTGCACAGTATTATTGTACAGTAGTAGTGCATAGTATTAATATATAGTAATAGTGCACAGTATTATTATATAGTAGTAGTGCATAGAATTATTATATAGTATTAGTGCATAGTATTAATATATAGTATTAGTGCACAGTATTATTATACTGTATAGTAATAGTACATAGTATTAATATATAGCAATAGTGCACAGTATTATTATATAGTAGTAGTGCATAGTATTAATATATAGTAATAGTGCACAGTATTATTATATAGTATTAGTTCACAGTATTATTATATAATATTAGTGCACAGTATTATTATATAGTATTAGTGCATAGTATTAATATATAGTAATAGTGCACAGTATTAATATATAGTATTAGTGCACAGTATTATTATATAGTAATAGTGCACAGTATTATTATATAGCAATAGTGCACAGTATTAATATATAGTAATAGTGCACAGTATTATTATATAGTAATAGTGCACAGTATTATTATACTGTATAGTAATAGTACATAGTATTAATATATAGCAATAGTGCACAGTATTATTATATAGTAGTAGTGCATAGTATTAATATATAATAATAGTGCACAGTATTAATATATAGTATTAGTGCACAGTATTATTATATAGTAATAGTGCACAGTATTATTATATAGCAATAGTGCACAGTATTAATATATAGCAATAGTGTACAGTATTATTACATAGTACTAGAGCACAGTATTATTATATAGCAATAGTGCACAGTATTAATATATAGTAATAGTGCACAGTATTAATATATAGCAATAGTGCACAGTATTATTATATAGTAGTAGTGCATAGTATTAATATATAGTAATAGCGCATAGTATTATTATATAGTATTAGTGCACAGTATTATTATATAGTATTAGTGCACAGTATTAATATATAGTAATAGTGCACAATATTATTATATAGTATTAGTGCATAGTATTAATATATAGTAATAGTGCACAGTATTAATATATAGTATTAGTGCACAGTATTATTATATAGTAATAGTGCACAGTATTATTATATAGCAATAGTGCACAGTATTAATATATAGCAATAGTGTACAGTATTATTACATAGTACTAGAGCACAGTATTATTATATAGCAATAGTGCACAGTATTAATATATAGTAATAGTGCACAGTATTATTATATAGTAATAATGCATAGTATTATTATATAGCATTAGTGCACAGTATTATTATATAGTAAGAGTGCATAGTATTATTATATAGTATTAGTGCACAGTATTATTATATAGTAATAGTGCACAGTATTATTATATAGTAATAGTGCATAGTATTATTATATAGTATTAGTGCATAGTATTAACATATAGTAATAGTGCACAGTATTAATATATAGTAAGAGTGCATTGTATTATTATATAGTATTAGTGCATAGTATTATTATATAGTAATAGTGCATAGTATTATTATATAGTAATAGTGCACAGTATTATTATATAGTATTAGTGCATAGTATTAATATATAGTAATAGTGCACAGTATTATTATATAGTAGTAGTGCACAGTATTATTATATAGTATTAGTGCATAGTATTAATATATAGTAAGAGTGCACAGTATTATTATATAGTATTAGTGCACAGTATTATTATATAGTAATAGTGCACAGTATTATTATATAGTAATAGTGCATAGTATTATTATATAGTATTAGTGCATAGTATTAACATATAGTAATAGTGCACAGTATTAATATATAGTAAGAGTGCATTGTATTATTATATAGTATTAGTGCATAGTATTATTATATAGTAATAGTGCATAGTATTATTATATAGTAATAGTGCACAGTATTATTATATAGTATTAGTGCATAGTATTAATATATAGTAATAGTGCACAGTATTATTATATAGTAGTAGTGCACAGTATTATTATATAATATTAGTGCACAGTATTATTATATAGTATTAGTGCATAGTATTAATATATAGTAATAGTGCACAGTATTAATATATAGTATTAGTGCACAGTATTATTATATAGTAATAGTGCACATTATTATTATATAGCAATAGTGCACAGTATTAATATATAGCAATAGTGCACAGTATTATTATATAGTATTAGTGCATAGTATTAATATATAGTAATAGTGCACAGTATTAATATATAGTATTAGTGCACAGTATTATTATATAGTAATAGTGCACAGTATTATTATATAGCAATAGTGCACACTATTAATATATAGCAATAGTGCACAGTATTATTATATAGTATTAGTGCATAGTATTAATATATAGTAATAGTGCACAGTATTAATATATAGTATTAGTGCACAGTATTATTATATAGTAATAGTGCACAGTATTATTATATAACAATAGTGCACAGCATTAATATATAGCAATAGTGCACAGTATTATTATATAGTACTAGAGCACAGTATTATTATATAGCAATAGTGCACAGTATTAATATATAGTAATAGTGCACAGTATTATTATATAGTATTAGTGCACAGTATTATTATATAGTAATAGTGCACAGTATTATTATATAGTAATAGTGCATAGTATTATTATATAGCATTAGTGCATAGTATTAACATATAGTAATAGTGCACAGTATTAATATATAGTAAGAGTGCATAGTATTATTATATAGTATTAGTGCATAGTATTATTATATAGTAATAGTGCTCAGTATTATTATATAGTAATAGTGCACAGTATTATTATATAGTATTAGTGCATAGTATTAATATATAGTATTAGTGCATAGTATTAATATATAGTAATAGTGCACAGTATTAATATATAGTATTAGTGCACAGTATTATTATATAGTAATAGTGCACAGTATTATTATACTGTATAGTAATAGTACATATTATTAATATATAGCAATAGTGCACAGTATTATTATATAGTAGTAGTGCATAGTATTAATATATAGTAATAGTGCACAGTATTATTATATAGTATTAGTTCACAGTATTATTATATAGTATTAGTGCACAGTATTATTATATAGTATTAGTGCATAGTATTAATATATAGTAATAGTGCACAGTATTAATATATAGTATTAGTGCACAGTATTATTATATAGTAATAGTGCACAGTATTATTATATAGCAATAGTGCACAGTATTAATATATAGCAATAGTGCACAGTATTATTATATAGTATTAGTGCATAGTATTAATATATAGTAATAGTGCACAGTATTAATATATAGTATTAGTGCACAGTATTATTATATAGTAATAGTGCACAGTATTATTATATAGCAATAGTGCACACTATTAATATATAGCAATAGTGCACAGTATTATTATATAGTATTAGTGCATAGTATTAATATATAGTAATAGTGCACAGTATTAATATATAGTATTAGTGCACAGTATTATTATATAGTAATAGTGCACAGTATTATTATATAGTAATAGTGCATAGTATTATTATATAGTATTAGTGCATAGTATTAACATATAGTAATAGTGCACAGTATTAATATATAGTAAGAGTGCATTGTATTATTATATAGTATTAGTGCATAGTATTATTATATAGTAATAGTGCATATTATTATTATATAGTAATAGTGCAAGTATTATTATATAGTATTAGTGCATAGTATTAATATATAGTAATAGTGCACAGTATTATTATATAGTAGTAGTGCACAGTATTATTATATAGTAATAGTGCACAGTATTATTATATAGTAATAGTGCATAGTATTATTATATAGTATTAGTGCATAGTATTAACATATAGTAATAGTGCACAGTATTAATATATAGTAAGAGTGCATAGTATTATTATATAGTATTAGTGCACAGTATTATTATATAGTAATAGTGCACAGTATTATTATATAGTAATAGTGCATAGTATTATTATATAGCATTAGTGCACAGTATTATTATATAGTAAGAGTGCATAGTATTATTATATAGTATTAGTGCACAGTATTATTATATAGTAATAGTGCACAGTATTATTATATAGTAATAGTGCATAGTATTATTATATAGTATTAGTGCATAGTATTAACATATAGTAATAGTGCACAGTATTAATATATAGTAAGAGTGCATTGTATTATTATATAGTATTAGTGCATAGTATTATTATATAGTAATAGTGCATAGTATTATTATATAGTAATAGTGCACAGTATTATTATATAGTATTAGTGCATAGTATTAATATATAGTAATAGTGCACAGTATTATTATATAGTAGTAGTGCACAGTATTATTATATAGTATTAGTGCATAGTATTAATATATAGTAAGAGTGCACAGTATTATTATATATTATTAGTGCACAGTATTATTATACAGTATTAGTGCATAGTATTAATATATAGTAATAGTGCACAGTATTATTGTACAGTAGTAGTTCATAGTATTAATATATAGTAAGAGTGCATAGTATTATTATATAGTATTAGTGCACAGTATTATTATATAGTAATAGTGCACAGTATTATTATATAGTAATAGTGCATAGTATTATTATATAGTATTAGTGCATAGTATTAACATATAGTAATAGTGCACAGTATTAATATATAGTAAGAGTGCATTGTATTATTATATAGTATTAGTGCATAGTATTATTATATAGTAATAGTGCATAGTATTATTATATAGTAATAGTGCACAGTATTATTATATAGTATTAGTGCATAGTATTAATATATAGTAATAGTGCACAGTATTATTATATAGTAGTAGTGCACAGTATTATTATATAGTATTAGTGCATAGTATTAATATATAGTATGAGTGCACAGTATTATTATATATTATTAGTGCACAGTATTATTATACAGTATTAGTGCATAGTATTAATATATAGTAATAGTGCACAGTATTATTGTACAGTAGTAGTGCATAGTATTAATATATAGTAATAGTGCACAGTATTATTATATAGTAGTAGTGCATAGTATTATTATATAGTATTAGTGCATAGTATTAATATATAGTATTAGTGCACAGTATTATTATACTGTATAGTAATAGTACATAGTATTAATATATAGCAATAGTGCACAGTATTATTATATAGTAGTAGTGCATAGTATTAATATATAGTAATAGTGCACAGTATTATTATATAGTATTAGTTCACAGTATTATTATATAATATTAGTGCACAGTATTATTATATAGTATTAGTGCATAGTATTAATATATAGTAATAGTGCACAGTATTAATATATAGTATTAGTGCACAGTATTATTATATAGTAATAGTGCACAGTATTATTATATAGCAATAGTGCACAGTATTAATATATAGCAATAGTGCACAGTATTATTATATAGTATTAGTGCATAGTATTAATATATAGTAATAGTGCACAGTATTAATATATAGTATTAGTGCACAGTATTATTATATAGTAATAGTGCACAGTATTATTATATAGCAATAGTGCACACTATTAATATATAGCAATAGTGCACAGTATTATTATATAGTATTAGTGCATAGTATTAATATATAGTAATAGTGCACAGTATTAATATATAGTATTAGTTGCACAGTATTATTATATAGTAATAGTGCACAGTATTATTACATAACAATAGTGCACAGCATTAATATATAGCAATAGTGCACAGTATTATTATATAGTACTAGAGCACAGTATTATTATATAGCAATAGTGCACAGTATTAATATATAGTAATAGTGCACAGTATTATTATATAGTAATAGTGCACAGTATTATTATATAGTATTAGTGCACAGTATTATTATATAGTAATAGTGCACAGTATTATTATATAGTAATAGTGCATAGTATTATTATATAGCATTAGTGCATAGTATTAACATATAGTAATAGTGCACAGTATTAATATATAGTAAGAGTGCATAGTATTATTATATAGTATTAGTGCATAGTATTATTATATAGTAATAGTGCACAGTATTATTATATAGTAATAGTGCACAGTATTATTATATAGTAATAGTGCATAGTATTATTATATAGCATTAGTGCATAGTATTAACATATAGTAATAGTGCACAGTATTAATATATAGTAAGAGTGCATAGTATTATTATATAGTATTAGTGCATAGTATTATTATATAGTAATAGTGCATAGTATTATTATATAGCATTAGTGCATAGTATTAACATATAGTATTAGTGCATAGTATTAATATATAGTATTAGTGCATAGTATTAATATATAGTAATAGTGCACAGTATTAATATATAGTATTAGTGCACAGTATTATTATATAGTAATAGTGCACAGTATTATTATACTGTATAGTAATAGTACATAGTATTAATATATAGCAATAGTGCACAGTATTATTATATAGTAGTAGTGCATAGTATTAATATATAGTAATAGTGCACAGTATTATTATATAGTATTAGTTCACAGTATTATTATATAGTATTTGTGCACAGTATTATTATATAGTATTAGTGCATAGTATTAATATATAGTAATAGTGCACAGTATTAATATATAGTATTAGTGCACAGTATTATTATATAGTAATAGTGCACAGTATTATTATATAGCAATAGTGCACAGTATTAATATATAGCAATAGTGCACAGTATTATTATATAGTATTAGTGCATAGTATTAATATATAGTAATAGTGCACAGTATTAATATATAGTATTAGTGCACAGTATTATTATATAGTAATAGTGCACAGTATTATTATATAGCAATAGTGCACACTATTAATATATAGCAATAGTGCACAGTATTATTATATAGTATTAGTGCATAGTATTAATATATAGTAATAGTACACAGTATTAATATATAGTATTAGTGCACAGTATTATTATATAGTAATAGTGCACAGTATTATTATATAGTAATAGTGCATAGTATTATTATATAGTATTAGTGCATAGTATTAACATATAGTAATAGTGCACAGTATTAATATATAGTAAGAGTGCATTGTATTATTATATAGTATTAGTGCATAGTATTATTATATAGTAATAGTGCATATTATTATTATATAGTAATAGTGCACAGTATTATTATATAGTATTAGTGCATAGTATTAATATATAGTAATAGTGCACAGTATTATTATATAGTAGTAGTGCATAGTATTATTATATAGTATTAGTGCATAGTATTAATATATAGTAAGAGTGCACAGTATTATTATATTTTATTAGTGCACAGTATTATTATACAGTATTAGTGCATAGTATTAATATATAGTAATAGTGCACAGTATTATTGTACAGTAGTAGTGCATAGTATTAATATATAGTAATAGTGCACAGTATTATTATATAGTAGTAGTGCATAGAATTATTATATAGTATTAGTGCATAGTATTAATATATAGTATTAGTGCACAGTATTATTATACTGTATAGTAATAGTACATAGTATTAATATATAGCAATAGTGCACAGTATTATTATATAGTAGTAGTGCATAGTATTAATATATAGTAATAGTGCACAGTATTATTATATAGTATTAGTTCACAGTATTATTATATAATATTAGTGCACAGTATTATTATATAGTATTAGTGCATAGTATTAATATATAGTAATAGTGCACAGTATTAATATATAGTATTAGTGCACAGTATTATTATATAGTAATAGTGCACAGTATTATTATATAGCAATAGTGCACAGTATTAATATATAGCAATAGTGCACAGTATTATTATATAGTATTAGTGCATAGTATTAATATATAGTAATAGTGCAAAGTATTAATATATAGTATTAGTGCACAGTATTATTATATAGTAATAGTGCACAGTATTATTATATAGCAATAGTGCACACTATTAATATATAGCAATAGTGCACAGTATTATTATATAGTACTAGAGCACAGTATTATTATATAGCAATAGTGCACAGTATTAATATATAGTAATAGTGCACAGTATTATTATATAGTAATAGTGCACAGTATTATTATACTGTATAGTAATAGTACATAGTATTAATATATAGCAATAGTGCACAGTATTATTATATAGTAGTAGTGCATAGTATTAATATATAATAATAGTGCACAGTATTAATATATAGTATTAGTGCACAGTATTATTATATAGTAATAGTGCACAGTATTATTATATAGCAATAGTGCACAGTATTAATATATAGCAATAGTGTACAGTATTATTACATAGTACTAGAGCACAGTATTATTATATAGCAATAGTGCACAGTATTAATATATAGTAATAGTGCACAGTATTAATATATAGCAATAGTGCACAGTATTATTATATAGTAGTAGTGCATAGTATTAATATATAGTAATAGTGCATAGTATTATTATATAGTATTAGTGCACAGTATTATTATATAGTATTAGTGCACAGTATTAATATATAGTAATAGTGCACAATATTATTATATAGTATTAGTGCATAGTATTAATATATAGTAATAGTGCACAGTATTAATATATAGTATTAGTGCATAGTATTAATATATAGTAATAGTGCACAGTATTATTATATAGTAATAGTGCACAGTATTATTATATAGTATTAGTGCACAGTATTATTATATAGTAATAGTGCACAGTATTATTATATAGTAATAGTGCATAGTATTATTATATAGCATTAGTGCATAGTATTAACATATAGTAATAGTGCACAGTATTAATATATAGTAAGAGTGCATAGTATTAATATATAGTAAGAGTGCATAGTATTATTATATAGTATTAGTGCATAGTATTATTATATAGTAAAAGTGCACAGTATTATTATATAGTAATAGTGCACAGTATTATTATATAGTATTAGTGCATAGTATTAATATATAGTATTAGTGCATAGTATTAATATATAGTAATAGTGCACAGTATTAATATATAGTATTAGTGCACAGTATTATTATATAGTAATAGTGCACAGTATTATTATACTGTATAGTAATAGTACATAGTATTAATATATAGCAATAGTGCACAGTATTATTATATAGTAGTAGTGCATAGTATTAATATATAGTAATAGTGCACAGTATTATTATATAGTATTAGTTCACAGTATTATTATATAGTATTAGTGCACAGTATTATTATATAGTATTAGTGCATAGTATTAATATATAGTAATAGTGCACAGTATTAATATATAGTATTAGTGCACAGTATTATTATATAGTAATAGTGCACAGTATTATTATATAGCAATAGTGCACAGTATTAATATATAGTAATAGTGCACAGTATTAATATATAGTATTAGTGCACAGTATTATTATATAGTAATAGTGCACAGTATTATTATATAGTAATAGTGCATAGTATTATTATATAGTATTAGTGCATAGTATTAACATATAGTAATAGTGCACAGTATTAATATATAGTAAGAGTGCATTGTATTATTATATAGTATTAGTGCATAGTATTATTATATAGTAATAGTGCATATTATTATTATATAGTAATAGTGCACAGTATTATCATATAGTATTAGTGCATAGTATTAATATATAGTAATAGTGCACAGTATTATTATATAGTAGTAGTGCACAGTATTATATAGTAATAGTGCACAGTATTATTATATAGTAATAGTGCATAGTATTATTATATAGTATTAGTGCATAGTATTAACATATAGTAATAGTGCACAGTATTAATATATAGTAAGAGTGCATAGTATTATTATATAGTATTAGTGCACAGTATTATTATATAGTAATAGTGCACAGTATTATTATATAGTAATAGTGCATAGTATTATTATATAGCATTAGTGCACAGTATTATTATATAGTAAGAGTGCATAGTATTATTATATAGTATTAGTGCACAGTATTATTATATAGTAATAGTGCACAGTATTATTATATAGTAATAGTGCATAGTATTATTATATAGTATTAGTGCATAGTATTAACATATAGTAATAGTGCACAGTTTTAATATATAGTAAGAGTGCATTGTATTATTATATAGTATTAGTGCATAGTATTATTATATAGTAATAGTGCATAGTATTATTATATAGTAATAGTGCACAGTATTATTATATAGTATTAGTGCATAGTATTAATATATAGTAATAGTGCACAGTATTATTATATAGTAGTAGTGCACAGTATTATTATATAGTATTAGTGCATAGTATTAATATATAGTAAGAGTGCACAGTATTATTATATATTATTAGTGCACAGTATTATTATACAGTATTAGTGCATAGTATTAATATATAGTAATAGTGCACAGTATTATTGTACAGTAGTAGTTCATAGTATTAATATATAGTAAGAGTGCATAGTATTATTATATAGTATTAGTGCACAGTATTATTATATAGTAATAGTGCACAGTATTATTATATAGTAATAGTGCATAGTATTATTATATAGTATTAGTGCATAGTATTAACATATAGTAATAGTGCACAGTATTAATATATAGTAAGAGTGCATTGTATTATTATATAGTATTAGTGCATAGTATTATTATATAGTAATAGTGCATAGTATTATTATATAGTAATAGTGCACAGTATTATTATATAGTATTAGTGCATAGTATTAATATATAGTAATAGTGCACAGTATTATTATATAGTAGTAGTGCACAGTATTATTATATAGTATTAGTGCATAGTATTAATATATAGTAAGAGTGCACAGTATTATTATATATTATTAGTGCACAGTATTATTATACAGTATTAGTGCATAGTATTAATATATAGTAATAGTGCACAGTATTATTGTACAGTAGTAGTGCATAGTATTAATATATAGTAATAGTGCACAGTATTATTATATAGTAGTAGTGCATAGTATTATTATATAGTATTAGTGCATAGTATTAATATATAGTATTAGTGCACAGTATTATTATACTGTATAGTAATAGTACATAGTATTAATATATAGCAATAGTGCACAGTATTATTATATAGTAGTAGTGCATAGTATTAATATATAGTAATAGTGCACAGTATTATTATATAGTATTAGTTCACAGTATTATTATATAATATTAGTGCACAGTATTATTATATAGTATTAGTGCATAGTATTAATATATAGTAATAGTGCACAGTATTAATATATAGTATTAGTGCACAGTATTATTATATAGTAATAGTGCACAGTATTATTATATAGCAATAGTGCACAGTATTAATATATAGCAATAGTGCACAGTATTATTATATAGTATTAGTGCATAGTATTAATATATAGTAATAGTGCACAGTATTAATATATAGTATTAGTGCACAGTATTATTATATAGTAATAGTGCACAGTATTATTATATAGCAATAGTGCACACTATTAATATATAGCAATAGTGCACAGTATTATTATATAGTATTAGTGCATAGTATTAATATATAGTAATAGTGCACAGTATTAATATATAGTATTAGTTGCACAGTATTATTATATAGTAATAGTGCACAGTATTATTACATAACAATAGTGCACAGCATTAATATATAGCAATAGTGCACAGTATTATTATATAGTACTAGAGCACAGTATTATTATATAGCAATAGTGCACAGTATTAATATATAGTAATAGTGCACAGTATTATTATATAGTAATAGTGCACAGTATTATTATATAGTATTAGTGCACAGTATTATTATATAGTAATAGTGCACAGTATTATTATATAGTAATAGTGCATAGTATTATTATATAGCATTAGTGCATAGTATTAACATATAGTAATAGTGCACAGTATTAATATATAGTAAGAGTGCATAGTATTATTATATAGTATTAGTGCATAGTATTATTATATAGTAATAGTGCACAGTATTATTATATAGTAATAGTGCACAGTATTATTATATAGCAATAGTGCACAGTATTAATATATAGCAATAGTGCACAGTATTATTATATAGTATTAGTGCATAGTATTAATATATAGTAATAGTGCACAGTATTAATATATAGTATTAGTGCACAGTATTATTATATAGTAATAGTGCACAGTATTATTATATAGCAATAGTGCACACTATTAATATATAGCAATAGTGCACAGTATTATTATATAGTATTAGTGCATAGTATTAATATATAGTAATAGTACACAGTATTAATATATAGTATTAGTGCACAGTATTATTATATAGTAATAGTGCACAGTATTATTATATAGTAATAGTGCATAGTATTATTATATAGTATTAGTGCATAGTATTAACATATAGTAATAGTGCACAGTATTAATATATAGTAAGAGTGCATTGTATTATTATATAGTATTAGTGCATAGTATTATTATATAGTAATAGTGCATATTATTATTATATAGTAATAGTGCACAGTATTATTATATAGTATTAGTGCATAGTATTAATATATAGTAATAGTGCACAGTATTATTATATAGTAGTAGTGCATAGTATTATTATATAGTATTAGTGCATAGTATTAATATATAGTAAGAGTGCACAGTATTATTATATTTTATTAGTGCACAGTATTATTATACAGTATTAGTGCATAGTATTAATATATAGTAATAGTGCACAGTATTATTGTACAGTAGTAGTGCATAGTATTAATATATAGTAATAGTGCACAGTATTATTATATAGTAGTAGTGCATAGAATTATTATATAGTATTAGTGCATAGTATTAATATATAGTATTAGTGCACAGTATTATTATACTGTATAGTAATAGTACATAGTATTAATATATAGCAATAGTGCACAGTATTATTATATAGTAGTAGTGCATAGTATTAATATATAGTAATAGTGCACAGTATTATTATATAGTATTAGTTCACAGTATTATTATATAATATTAGTGCACAGTATTATTATATAGTATTAGTGCATAGTATTAATATATAGTAATAGTGCACAGTATTAATATATAGTATTAGTGCACAGTATTATTATATAGTAATAGTGCACAGTATTATTATATAGCAATAGTGCACAGTATTAATATATAGTAATAGTGCACAGTATTATTATATAGTAATAGTGCACAGTATTATTATACTGTATAGTAATAGTACATAGTATTAATATATAGCAATAGTGCACAGTATTATTATATAGTAGTAGTGCATAGTATTAATATATAATAATAGTGCACAGTATTAATATATAGTATTAGTGCACAGTATTATTATATAGTAATAGTGCACAGTATTATTATATAGCAATAGTGCACAGTATTAATATATAGCAATAGTGTACAGTATTATTACATAGTACTAGAGCACAGTATTATTATATAGCAATAGTGCACAGTATTAATATATAGTAATAGTGCACAGTATTAATATATAGCAATAGTGCACAGTATTATTATATAGTAGTAGTGCATAGTATTAATATATAGTAATAGCGCATAGTATTATTATATAGTATTAGTGCACAGTATTATTATATAGTATTAGTGCACAGTATTAATATATAGTAATAGTGCACAATATTATTATATAGTATTAGTGCATAGTATTAATATATAGTAATAGTGCACAGTATTAATATATAGTATTAGTGCACAGTATTATTATATAGTAATAGTGCACAGTATTATTATATAGCAATAGTGCACAGTATTAATATATAGCAATAGTGTACAGTATTATTACATAGTACTAGAGCACAGTATTATTATATAGCAATAGTGCACAGTATTAATATATAGTAATAGTGCACAGTATTATTATATAGTAATAATGCATAGTATTATTATATAGCATTAGTGCACAGTATTATTATATAGTAAGAGTGCATAGTATTATTATATAGTATTAGTGCACAGTATTATTATATAGTAATAGTGCACAGTATTATTATATAGTAATAGTGCATAGTATTATTATATAGTATTAGTGCATAGTATTAACATATAGTAATAGTGCACAGTATTAATATATAGTAAGAGTGCATTGTATTATTATATAGTATTAGTGCATAGTATTATTATATAGTAATAGTGCATAGTATTATTATATAGTAATAGTGCACAGTATTATTATATAGTATTAGTGCATAGTATTAATATATAGTAATAGTGCACAGTATTATTATATAGTAGTAGTGCACAGTATTATTATATAGTATTAGTGCATAGTATTAATATATAGTAAGAGTGCACAGTATTATTATATAGTATTAGTGCACAGTATTATTATATAGTAATAGTGCACAGTATTATTATATAGTAATAGTGCATAGTATTATTATATAGTATTAGTGCATAGTATTAACATATAGTAATAGTGCACAGTATTAATATATAGTAAGAGTGCATTGTATTATTATATAGTATTAGTGCATAGTATTATTATATAGTAATAGTGCATAGTATTATTATATAGTAATAGTGCACAGTATTATTATATAGTATTAGTGCATAGTATTAATATATAGTAATAGTGCACAGTATTATTATATAGTAGTAGTGCACAGTATTATTATATAATATTAGTGCACAGTATTATTATATAGTATTAGTGCATAGTATTAATATATAGTAATAGTGCACAGTATTAATATATAGTATTAGTGCACAGTATTATTATATAGTAATAGTGCACATTATTATTATATAGCAATAGTGCACAGTATTAATATATAGCAATAGTGCACAGTATTATTATATAGTATTAGTGCATAGTATTAATATATAGTAATAGTGCACAGTATTAATATATAGTATTAGTGCACAGTATTATTATATAGTAATAGTGCACAGTATTATTATATAGCAATAGTGCACACTATTAATATATAGCAATAGTGCACAGTATTATTATATAGTATTAGTGCATAGTATTAATATATAGTAATAGTGCACAGTATTAATATATAGTATTAGTGCACAGTATTATTATATAGTAATAGTGCACAGTATTATTATATAACAATAGTGCACAGCATTAATATATAGCAATAGTGCACAGTATTATTATATAGTACTAGAGCACAGTATTATTATATAGCAATAGTGCACAGTATTAATATATAGTAATAGTGCACAGTATTATTATATAGTATTAGTGCACAGTATTATTATATAGTAATAGTGCACAGTATTATTATATAGTAATAGTGCATAGTATTATTATATAGCATTAGTGCATAGTATTAACATATAGTAATAGTGCACAGTATTAATATATAGTAAGAGTGCATAGTATTATTATATAGTATTAGTGCATAGTATTATTATATAGTAATAGTGCTCAGTATTATTATATAGTAATAGTGCACAGTATTATTATATAGTATTAGTGCATAGTATTAATATATAGTATTAGTGCATAGTATTAATATATAGTAATAGTGCACAGTATTAATATATAGTATTAGTGCACAGTATTATTATATAGTAATAGTGCACAGTATTATTATACTGTATAGTAATAGTACATATTATTAATATATAGCAATAGTGCACAGTATTATTATATAGTAGTAGTGCATAGTATTAATATATAGTAATAGTGCACAGTATTATTATATAGTATTAGTTCACAGTATTATTATATAGTATTAGTGCACAGTATTATTATATAGTATTAGTGCATAGTATTAATATATAGTAATAGTGCACAGTATTAATATATAGTATTAGTGCACAGTATTATTATATAGTAATAGTGCACAGTATTATTATATAGCAATAGTGCACAGTATTAATATATAGCAATAGTGCACAGTATTATTATATAGTATTAGTGCATAGTATTAATATATAGTAATAGTGCACAGTATTAATATATAGTATTAGTGCACAGTATTATTATATAGTAATAGTGCACAGTATTATTATATAGCAATAGTGCACACTATTAATATATAGCAATAGTGCACAGTATTATTATATAGTATTAGTGCATAGTATTAATATATAGTAATAGTGCACAGTATTAATATATAGTATTAGTGCACAGTATTATTATATAGTAATAGTGCACAGTATTATTATATAGTAATAGTGCATAGTATTATTATATAGTATTAGTGCATAGTATTAACATATAGTAATAGTGCACAGTATTAATATATAGTAAGAGTGCATTGTATTATTATATAGTATTAGTGCATAGTATTATTATATAGTAATAGTGCATATTATTATTATATAGTAATAGTGCAAGTATTATTATATAGTATTAGTGCATAGTATTAATATATAGTAATAGTGCACAGTATTATTATATAGTAGTAGTGCACAGTATTATTATATAGTAATAGTGCACAGTATTATTATATAGTAATAGTGCATAGTATTATTATATAGTATTAGTGCATAGTATTAACATATAGTAATAGTGCACAGTATTAATATATAGTAAGAGTGCATAGTATTATTATATAGTATTAGTGCATAGTATTAACATATAGTAATAGTGCACAGTATTAATATATAGTAAGAGTGCATTGTATTATTATATAGTATTAGTGCATAGTATTATTATATAGTAATAGTGCATAGTATTATTATATAGTAATAGTGCACAGTATTATTATATAGTATTAGTGCATAGTATTAATATATAGTAATAGTGCACAGTATTATTATATAGTAGTAGTGCACAGTATTATTATATAGTATTAGTGCATAGTATTAATATATAGTAAGAGTGCACAGTATTATTATATATTATTAGTGCACAGTATTATTATACAGTATTAGTGCATAGTATTAATATATAGTAATAGTGCACAGTATTATTGTACAGTAGTAGTTCATAGTATTAATATATAGTAAGAGTGCATAGTATTATTATATAGTATTAGTGCACAGTATTATTATATAGTAATAGTGCACAGTATTATTATATAGTAATAGTGCATAGTATTATTATATAGTATTAGTGCATAGTATTAATATATAGTAATAGTGCACAGTATTAATATATAGTATTAGTGCACAGTATTATTATATAGTAATAGTGCACAGTATTATTATATAGCAATAGTGCACAGTATTAATATATAGCAATAGTGCACAGTATTATTATATAGTATTAGTGCATAGTATTAATATATAGTAATAGTGCACAGTATTAATATATAGTATTAGTGCACAGTATTATTATATAGTAATAGTGCACAGTATTATTATATAGCAATAGTGCACACTATTAATATATAGCAATAGTGCACAGTATTATTATATAGTATTAGTGCATAGTATTAATATATAGTAATAGTGCACAGTATTAATATATAGTATTAGTGCACAGTATTATTATATAGTAATAGTGCACAGTATTATTATATAGTAATAGTGCATAGTATTATTATATAGTATTAGTGCATAGTATTAACATATAGTAATAGTGCACAGTATTAATATATAGTAAGAGTGCATTGTATTATTATATAGTATTAGTGCATAGTATTATTATATAGTAATAGTGCATATTATTATTATATAGTAATAGTGCAAGTATTATTATATAGTATTAGTGCATAGTATTAATATATAGTAATAGTGCACAGTATTATTATATAGTAGTAGTGCACAGTATTATTATATAGTAATAGTGCACAGTATTATTATATAGTAATAGTGCATAGTATTATTATATAGTATTAGTGCATAGTATTAACATATAGTAATAGTGCACAGTATTAATATATAGTAAGAGTGCATAGTATTATTATATAGTATTAGTGCACAGTATTATTATATAGTAATAGTGCACAGTATTATTATATAGTAATAGTGCATAGTATTATTATATAGCATTAGTGCACAGTATTATTATATAGTAAGAGTGCATAGTATTATTATATAGTATTAGTGCACAGTATTATTATATAGTAATAGTGCACAGTATTATTATATAGTAATAGTGCATAGTATTATTATATAGTATTAGTGCATAGTATTAACATATAGTAATAGTGCACAGTATTAATATATAGTAAGAGTGCATTGTATTATTATATAGTATTAGTGCATAGTATTATTATATAGTAATAGTGCATAGTATTATTATATAGTAATAGTGCACAGTATTATTATATAGTATTAGTGCATAGTATTAATATATAGTAATAGTGCACAGTATTATTATATAGTAGTAGTGCACAGTATTATTATATAGTATTAGTGCATAGTATTAATATATAGTAAGAGTGCACAGTATTATTATATATTATTAGTGCACAGTATTATTATACAGTATTAGTGCATAGTATTAATATATAGTAATAGTGCACAGTATTATTGTACAGTAGTAGTTCATAGTATTAATATATAGTAAGAGTGCATAGTATTATTATATAGTATTAGTGCACAGTATTATTATATAGTAATAGTGCACAGTATTATTATATAGTAATAGTGCATAGTATTATTATATAGTATTAGTGCATAGTATTAACATATAGTAATAGTGCACAGTATTAATATATAGTAAGAGTGCATTGTATTATTATATAGTATTAGTGCATAGTATTATTATATAGTAATAGTGCATAGTATTATTATATAGTAATAGTGCACAGTATTATTATATAGTATTAGTGCATAGTATTAATATATAGTAATAGTGCACAGTATTATTATATAGTAGTAGTGCACAGTATTATTATATAGTATTAGTGCATAGTATTAATATATAGTAAGAGTGCACAGTATTATTATATATTATTAGTGCACAGTATTATTATACAGTATTAGTGCATAGTATTAATATATAGTAATAGTGCACAGTATTATTGTACAGTAGTAGTGCATAGTATTAATATATAGTAATAGTGCACAGTATTATTATATAGTAGTAGTGCATAGTATTATTATATAGTATTAGTGCATAGTATTAATATATAGTATTAGTGCACAGTATTATTATACTGTATAGTAATAGTACATAGTATTAATATATAGCAATAGTGCACAGTATTATTATATAGTAGTAGTGCATAGTATTAATATATAGTAATAGTGCACAGTATTATTATATAGTATTAGTTCACAGTATTATTATATAATATTAGTGCACAGTATTATTATATAGTATTAGTGCATAGTATTAATATATAGTAATAGTGCACAGTATTAATATATAGTATTAGTGCACAGTATTATTATATAGTAATAGTGCACAGTATTATTATATAGCAATAGTGCACAGTATTAATATATAGCAATAGTGCACAGTATTATTATATAGTATTAGTGCATAGTATTAATATATAGTAATAGTGCACAGTATTAATATATAGTATTAGTGCACAGTATTATTATATAGTAATAGTGCACAGTATTATTATATAGCAATAGTGCACACTATTAATATATAGCAATAGTGCACAGTATTATTATATAGTATTAGTGCATAGTATTAATATATAGTAATAGTGCACAGTATTAATATATAGTATTAGTTGCACAGTATTATTATATAGTAATAGTGCACAGTATTATTACATAACAATAGTGCACAGCATTAATATATAGCAATAGTGCACAGTATTATTATATAGTACTAGAGCACAGTATTATTATATAGCAATAGTGCACAGTATTAATATATAGTAATAGTGCACAGTATTATTATATAGTAATAGTGCACAGTATTATTATATAGTATTAGTGCACAGTATTATTATATAGTAATAGTGCACAGTATTATTATATAGTAATAGTGCATAGTATTATTATATAGCATTAGTGCATAGTATTAACATATAGTAATAGTGCACAGTATTAATATATAGTAAGAGTGCATAGTATTATTATATAGTATTAGTGCATAGTATTATTATATAGTAATAGTGCACAGTATTATTATATAGTAATAGTGCACAGTATTATTATATAGTAATAGTGCATAGTATTATTATATAGCATTAGTGCATAGTATTAACATATAGTAATAGTGCACAGTATTAATATATAGTAAGAGTGCATAGTATTATTATATAGTATTAGTGCATAGTATTATTATATAGTAATAGTGCATAGTATTATTATATAGCATTAGTGCATAGTATTAACATATAGTATTAGTGCATAGTATTAATATATAGTATTAGTGCATAGTATTAATATATAGTAATAGTGCACAGTATTAATATATAGTATTAGTGCACAGTATTATTATATAGTAATAGTGCACAGTATTATTATACTGTATAGTAATAGTACATAGTATTAATATATAGCAATAGTGCACAGTATTATTATATAGTAGTAGTGCATAGTATTAATATATAGTAATAGTGCACAGTATTATTATATAGTATTAGTTCACAGTATTATTATATAGTATTTGTGCACAGTATTATTATATAGTATTAGTGCATAGTATTAATATATAGTAATAGTGCACAGTATTAATATATAGTATTAGTGCACAGTATTATTATATAGTAATAGTGCACAGTATTATTATATAGCAATAGTGCACAGTATTAATATATAGCAATAGTGCACAGTATTATTATATAGTATTAGTGCATAGTATTAATATATAGTAATAGTGCACAGTATTAATATATAGTATTAGTGCACAGTATTATTATATAGTAATAGTGCACAGTATTATTATATAGCAATAGTGCACACTATTAATATATAGCAATAGTGCACAGTATTATTATATAGTATTAGTGCATAGTATTAATATATAGTAATAGTACACAGTATTAATATATAGTATTAGTGCACAGTATTATTATATAGTAATAGTGCACAGTATTATTATATAGTAATAGTGCATAGTATTATTATATAGTATTAGTGCATAGTATTAACATATAGTAATAGTGCACAGTATTAATATATAGTAAGAGTGCATTGTATTATTATATAGTATTAGTGCATAGTATTATTATATAGTAATAGTGCATATTATTATTATATAGTAATAGTGCACAGTATTATTATATAGTATTAGTGCATAGTATTAATATATAGTAATAGTGCACAGTATTATTATATAGTAGTAGTGCATAGTATTATTATATAGTATTAGTGCATAGTATTAATATATAGTAAGAGTGCACAGTATTATTATATTTTATTAGTGCACAGTATTATTATACAGTATTAGTGCATAGTATTAATATATAGTAATAGTGCACAGTATTATTGTACAGTAGTAGTGCATAGTATTAATATATAGTAATAGTGCACAGTATTATTATATAGTAGTAGTGCATAGAATTATTATATAGTATTAGTGCATAGTATTAATATATAGTATTAGTGCACAGTATTATTATACTGTATAGTAATAGTACATAGTATTAATATATAGCAATAGTGCACAGTATTATTATATAGTAGTAGTGCATAGTATTAATATATAGTAATAGTGCACAGTATTATTATATAGTATTAGTTCACAGTATTATTATATAATATTAGTGCACAGTATTATTATATAGTATTAGTGCATAGTATTAATATATAGTAATAGTGCACAGTATTAATATATAGTATTAGTGCACAGTATTATTATATAGTAATAGTGCACAGTATTATTATATAGCAATAGTGCACAGTATTAATATATAGTAATAGTGCACAGTATTATTATATAGTAATAGTGCACAGTATTATTATACTGTATAGTAATAGTACATAGTATTAATATATAGCAATAGTGCACAGTATTATTATATAGTAGTAGTGCATAGTATTAATATATAATAATAGTGCACAGTATTAATATATAGTATTAGTGCACAGTATTATTATATAGTAATAGTGCACAGTATTATTATATAGCAATAGTGCACAGTATTAATATATAGCAATAGTGTACAGTATTATTACATAGTACTAGAGCACAGTATTATTATATAGCAATAGTGCACAGTATTAATATATAGTAATAGTGCACAGTATTAATATATAGTAATAGTGCACAGTATTAATATATAGCAATAGTGCACAGTATTATTATATAGTAGTAGTGCATAGTATTAATATATAGTAATAGCGCATAGTATTATTATATAGTATTAGTGCATAGTATTATTATATAGTATTAGTGCATAGTATTAACATATAGTAATAGTGCACAGTATTAATATATAGTAAGAGTGCATTGTATTATTATATAGTATTAGTGCATAGTATTATTATATAGTAATAGTGCATAGTATTATTATATAGTAATAGTGCACAGTATTATTATATAGTATTAGTGCATAGTATTAATATATAGTAATAGTGCACAGTATTATTATATAGTAGTAGTGCACAGTATTATTATATAGTATTAGTGCATAGTATTAATATATAGTAAGAGTGCACAGTATTATTATATAGTATTAGTGCACAGTATTATTATATAGTAATAGTGCACAGTATTATTATATAGTAATAGTGCATAGTATTATTATATAGTATTAGTGCATAGTATTAACATATAGTAATAGTGCACAGTATTAATATATAGTAAGAGTGCATTGTATTATTATATAGTATTAGTGCATAGTATTATTATATAGTAATAGTGCATAGTATTATTATATAGTAATAGTGCACAGTATTATTATATAGTATTAGTGCATAGTATTAATATATAGTAATAGTGCACAGTATTATTATATAGTAGTAGTGCACAGTATTATTATATAATATTAGTGCACAGTATTATTATATAGTATTAGTGCATAGTATTAATATATAGTAATAGTGCACAGTATTAATATATAGTATTAGTGCACAGTATTATTATATAGTAATAGTGCACATTATTATTATATAGCAATAGTGCACAGTATTAATATATAGCAATAGTGCACAGTATTATTATATAGTATTAGTGCATAGTATTAATATATAGTAATAGTGCACAGTATTAATATATAGTATTAGTGCACAGTATTATTATATAGTAATAGTGCACAGTATTATTATATAGCAATAGTGCACACTATTAATATATAGCAATAGTGCACAGTATTATTATATAGTATTAGTGCATAGTATTAATATATAGTAATAGTGCACAGTATTAATATATAGTATTAGTGCACAGTATTATTATATAGTAATAGTGCACAGTATTATTATATAACAATAGTGCACAGCATTAATATATAGCAATAGTGCACAGTATTATTATATAGTACTAGAGCACAGTATTATTATATAGCAATAGTGCACAGTATTAATATATAGTAATAGTGCACAGTATTATTATATAGTATTAGTGCACAGTATTATTATATAGTAATAGTGCACAGTATTATTATATAGTAATAGTGCATAGTATTATTATATAGCATTAGTGCATAGTATTAACATATAGTAATAGTGCACAGTATTAATATATAGTAAGAGTGCATAGTATTATTATATAGTATTAGTGCATAGTATTATTATATAGTAATAGTGCTCAGTATTATTATATAGTAATAGTGCACAGTATTATTATATAGTATTAGTGCATAGTATTAATATATAGTATTAGTGCATAGTATTAATATATAGTAATAGTGCACAGTATTAATATATAGTATTAGTGCACAGTATTATTATATAGTAATAGTGCACAGTATTATTATACTGTATAGTAATAGTACATATTATTAATATATAGCAATAGTGCACAGTATTATTATATAGTAGTAGTGCATAGTATTAATATATAGTAATAGTGCACAGTATTATTATATAGTATTAGTTCACAGTATTATTATATAGTATTAGTGCACAGTATTATTATATAGTATTAGTGCATAGTATTAATATATAGTAATAGTGCACAGTATTAATATATAGTATTAGTGCACAGTATTATTATATAGTAATAGTGCACAGTATTATTATATAGCAATAGTGCACAGTATTAATATATAGCAATAGTGCACAGTATTATTATATAGTATTAGTGCATAGTATTAATATATAGTAATAGTGCACAGTATTAATATATAGTATTAGTGCACAGTATTATTATATAGTAATAGTGCACAGTATTATTATATAGCAATAGTGCACACTATTAATATATAGCAATAGTGCACAGTATTATTATATAGTATTAGTGCATAGTATTAATATATAGTAATAGTGCACAGTATTAATATATAGTATTAGTGCACAGTATTATTATATAGTAATAGTGCACAGTATTATTATATAGTAATAGTGCATAGTATTATTATATAGTATTAGTGCATAGTATTAACATATAGTAATAGTGCACAGTATTAATATATAGTAAGAGTGCATTGTATTATTATATAGTATTAGTGCATAGTATTATTATATAGTAATAGTGCATATTATTATTATATAGTAATAGTGCAAGTATTATTATATAGTATTAGTGCATAGTATTAATATATAGTAATAGTGCACAGTATTATTATATAGTAGTAGTGCACAGTATTATTATATAGTAATAGTGCACAGTATTATTATATAGTAATAGTGCATAGTATTATTATATAGTATTAGTGCATAGTATTAACATATAGTAATAGTGCACAGTATTAATATATAGTAAGAGTGCATAGTATTATTATATAGTATTAGTGCACAGTATTATTATATAGTAATAGTGCACAGTATTATTATATAGTAATAGTGCATAGTATTATTATATAGCATTAGTGCACAGTATTATTATATAGTAAGAGTGCATAGTATTATTATATAGTATTAGTGCACAGTATTATTATATAGTAATAGTGCACAGTATTATTATATAGTAATAGTGCATAGTATTATTATATAGTATTAGTGCATAGTATTAACATATAGTAATAGTGCATAGTATTAATATATAGTAAGAGTGCATTGTATTATTATATAGTATTAGTGCATAGTATTATTATATAGTAATAGTGCATAGTATTATTATATAGTAATAGTGCACAGTATTATTATATAGTATTAGTGCATAGTATTAATATATAGTAATAGTGCACAGTATTATTATATAGTAGTAGTGCACAGTATTATTATATAGTATTAGTGCATAGTATTAATATATAGTAAGAGTGCACAGTATTATTATATATTATTAGTGCACAGTATTATTATACAGTATTAGTGCATAGTATTAATATATAGTAATAGTGCACAGTATTATTGTACAGTAGTAGTTCATAGTATTAATATATAGTAAGAGTGCATAGTATTATTATATAGTATTAGTGCACAGTATTATTATATAGTAATAGTGCACAGTATTATTATATAGTAATAGTGCATAGTATTATTATATAGTATTAGTGCATAGTATTAACATATAGTAATAGTGCACAGTATTAATATATAGTAAGAGTGCATTGTATTATTATATAGTATTAGTGCATAGTATTATTATATAGTAATAGTGCATAGTATTATTATATAGTAATAGTGCACAGTATTATTATATAGTATTAGTGCATAGTATTAATATATAGTAATAGTGCACAGTATTATTATATAGTAGTAGTGCACAGTATTATTATATAGTATTAGTGCATAGTATTAATATATAGTAAGAGTGCACAGTATTATTATATATTATTAGTGCACAGTATTATTATACAGTATTAGTGCATAGTATTAATATATAGTAATAGTGCACAGTATTATTGTACAGTAGTAGTGCATAGTATTAATATATAGTAATAGTGCACAGTATTATTATATAGTAGTAGTGCATAGTATTATTATATAGTATTAGTGCATAGTATTAATATATAGTATTAGTGCACAGTATTATTATACTGTATAGTAATAGTACATAGTATTAATATATAGCAATAGTGCACAGTATTATTATATAGTAGTAGTGCATAGTATTAATATATAGTAATAGTGCACAGTATTATTATATAGTATTAGTTCACAGTATTATTATATAATATTAGTGCACAGTATTATTATATAGTATTAGTGCATAGTATTAATATATAGTAATAGTGCACAGTATTAATATATAGTATTAGTGCACAGTATTATTATATAGTAATAGTGCACAGTATTATTATATAGCAATAGTGCACAGTATTAATATATAGCAATAGTGCACAGTATTATTATATAGTATTAGTGCATAGTATTAATATATAGTAATAGTGCACAGTATTAATATATAGTATTAGTGCACAGTATTATTATATAGTAATAGTGCACAGTATTATTATATAGCAATAGTGCACACTATTAATATATAGCAATAGTGCACAGTATTATTATATAGTATTAGTGCATAGTATTAATATATAGTAATAGTGCACAGTATTAATATATAGTATTAGTTGCACAGTATTATTATATAGTAATAGTGCACAGTATTATTACATAACAATAGTGCACAGCATTAATATATAGCAATAGTGCACAGTATTATTATATAGTACTAGAGCACAGTATTATTATATAGCAATAGTGCACAGTATTAATATATAGTAATAGTGCACAGTATTATTATATAGTAATAGTGCACAGTATTATTATATAGTATTAGTGCACAGTATTATTATATAGTAATAGTGCACAGTATTATTATATAGTAATAGTGCATAGTATTATTATATAGCATTAGTGCATAGTATTAACATATAGTAATAGTGCACAGTATTAATATATAGTAAGAGTGCATAGTATTATTATATAGTATTAGTGCATAGTATTATTATATAGTAATAGTGCACAGTATTATTATATAGTAATAGTGCACAGTATTATTATATAGTAATAGTGCATAGTATTATTATATAGCATTAGTGCATAGTATTAACATATAGTAATAGTGCACAGTATTAATATATAGTAAGAGTGCATAGTATTATTATATAGTATTAGTGCATAGTATTATTATATAGTAATAGTGCATAGTATTATTATATAGCATTAGTGCATAGTATTAACATATAGTATTAGTGCATAGTATTAATATATAGTATTAGTGCATAGTATTAATATATAGTAATAGTGCACAGTATTAATATATAGTATTAGTGCACAGTATTATTATATAGTAATAGTGCACAGTATTATTATACTGTATAGTAATAGTACATAGTATTAATATATAGCAATAGTGCACAGTATTATTATATAGTAGTAGTGCATAGTATTAATATATAGTAATAGTGCACAGTATTATTATATAGTATTAGTTCACAGTATTATTATATAGTATTTGTGCACAGTATTATTATATAGTATTAGTGCATAGTATTAATATATAGTAATAGTGCACAGTATTAATATATAGTATTAGTGCACAGTATTATTATATAGTAATAGTGCACAGTATTATTATATAGCAATAGTGCACAGTATTAATATATAGCAATAGTGCACAGTATTATTATATAGTATTAGTGCATAGTATTAATATATAGTAATAGTGCACAGTATTAATATATAGTATTAGTGCACAGTATTATTATATAGTAATAGTGCACAGTATTATTATATAGCAATAGTGCACACTATTAATATATAGCAATAGTGCACAGTATTATTATATAGTATTAGTGCATAGTATTAATATATAGTAATAGTACACAGTATTAATATATAGTATTAGTGCACAGTATTATTATATAGTAATAGTGCACAGTATTATTATATAGTAATAGTGCATAGTATTATTATATAGTATTAGTGCATAGTATTAACATATAGTAATAGTGCACAGTATTAATATATAGTAAGAGTGCATTGTATTATTATATAGTATTAGTGCATAGTATTATTATATAGTAATAGTGCATATTATTATTATATAGTAATAGTGCACAGTATTATTATATAGTATTAGTGCATAGTATTAATATATAGTAATAGTGCACAGTATTATTATATAGTAGTAGTGCATAGTATTATTATATAGTATTAGTGCATAGTATTAATATATAGTAAGAGTGCACAGTATTATTATATTTTATTAGTGCACAGTATTATTATACAGTATTAGTGCATAGTATTAATATATAGTAATAGTGCACAGTATTATTGTACAGTAGTAGTGCATAGTATTAATATATAGTAATAGTGCACAGTATTATTATATAGTAGTAGTGCATAGAATTATTATATAGTATTAGTGCATAGTATTAATATATAGTATTAGTGCACAGTATTATTATACTGTATAGTAATAGTACATAGTATTAATATATAGCAATAGTGCACAGTATTATTATATAGTAGTAGTGCATAGTATTAATATATAGTAATAGTGCACAGTATTATTATATAGTATTAGTTCACAGTATTATTATATAATATTAGTGCACAGTATTATTATATAGTATTAGTGCATAGTATTAATATATAGTAATAGTGCACAGTATTAATATATAGTATTAGTGCACAGTATTATTATATAGTAATAGTGCACAGTATTATTATATAGCAATAGTGCACAGTATTAATATATAGCAATAGTGCACAGTATTATTATATAGTATTAGTGCATAGTATTAATATATAGTAATAGTGCAAAGTATTAATATATAGTATTAGTGCACAGTATTATTATATAGTAATAGTGCACAGTATTATTATATAGCAATAGTGCACACTATTAATATATAGCAATAGTGCACAGTATTATTATATAGTACTAGAGCACAGTATTATTATATAGCAATAGTGCACAGTATTAATATATAGTAATAGTGCACAGTATTATTATATAGTAATAGTGCACAGTATTATTATACTGTATAGTAATAGTACATAGTATTAATATATAGCAATAGTGCACAGTATTATTATATAGTAGTAGTGCATAGTATTAATATATAATAATAGTGCACAGTATTAATATATAGTATTAGTGCACAGTATTATTATATAGTAATAGTGCACAGTATTATTATATAGCAATAGTGCACAGTATTAATATATAGCAATAGTGTACAGTATTATTACATAGTACTAGAGCACAGTATTATTATATAGCAATAGTGCACAGTATTAATATATAGTAATAGTGCACAGTATTAATATATAGCAATAGTGCACAGTATTATTATATAGTAGTAGTGCATAGTATTAATATATAGTAATAGTGCATAGTATTATTATATAGTATTAGTGCACAGTATTATTATATAGTATTAGTGCACAGTATTAATATATAGTAATAGTGCACAATATTATTATATAGTATTAGTGCATAGTATTAATATATAGTAATAGTGCACAGTATTAATATATAGTATTAGTGCATAGTATTAATATATAGTAATAGTGCACAGTATTATTATATAGTAATAGTGCACAGTATTATTATATAGTATTAGTGCACAGTATTATTATATAGTAATAGTGCACAGTATTATTATATAGTAATAGTGCATAGTATTATTATATAGCATTAGTGCATAGTATTAACATATAGTAATAGTGCACAGTATTAATATATAGTAAGAGTGCATAGTATTATTATATAGTATTAGTGCATAGTATTATTATATAGTAAAAGTGCACAGTATTATTATATAGTAATAGTGCACAGTATTATTATATAGTATTAGTGCATAGTATTAATATATAGTATTAGTGCATAGTATTAATATATAGTAATAGTGCACAGTATTAATATATAGTATTAGTGCACAGTATTATTATATAGTAATAGTGCACAGTATTATTATACTGTATAGTAATAGTACATAGTATTAATATATAGCAATAGTGCACAGTATTATTATATAGTAGTAGTGCATAGTATTAATATATAGTAATAGTGCACAGTATTATTATATAGTATTAGTTCACAGTATTATTATATAGTATTAGTGCACAGTATTATTATATAGTATTAGTGCATAGTATTAATATATAGTAATAGTGCACAGTATTAATATATAGTATTAGTGCACAGTATTATTATATAGTAATAGTGCACAGTATTATTATATAGCAATAGTGCACAGTATTAATATATAGTAATAGTGCACAGTATTAATATATAGTATTAGTGCACAGTATTATTATATAGTAATAGTGCACAGTATTATTATATAGTAATAGTGCATAGTATTATTATATAGTATTAGTGCATAGTATTAACATATAGTAATAGTGCACAGTATTAATATATAGTAAGAGTGCATTGTATTATTATATAGTATTAGTGCATAGTATTATTATATAGTAATAGTGCATATTATTATTATATAGTAATAGTGCACAGTATTATCATATAGTATTAGTGCATAGTATTAATATATAGTAATAGTGCACAGTATTATTATATAGTAGTAGTGCACAGTATTATATAGTAATAGTGCACAGTATTATTATATAGTAATAGTGCATAGTATTATTATATAGTATTAGTGCATAGTATTAACATATAGTAATAGTGCACAGTATTAATATATAGTAAGAGTGCATAGTATTATTATATAGTATTAGTGCACAGTATTATTATATAGTAATAGTGCACAGTATTATTATATAGTAATAGTGCATAGTATTATTATATAGCATTAGTGCACAGTATTATTATATAGTAAGAGTGCATAGTATTATTATATAGTATTAGTGCACAGTATTATTATATAGTAATAGTGCACAGTATTATTATATAGTAATAGTGCATAGTATTATTATATAGTATTAGTGCATAGTATTAACATATAGTAATAGTGCACAGTTTTAATATATAGTAAGAGTGCATTGTATTATTATATAGTATTAGTGCATAGTATTATTATATAGTAATAGTGCATAGTATTATTATATAGTAATAGTGCACAGTATTATTATATAGTATTAGTGCATAGTATTAATATATAGTAATAGTGCACAGTATTATTATATAGTAGTAGTGCACAGTATTATTATATAGTATTAGTGCATAGTATTAATATATAGTAAGAGTGCACAGTATTATTATATATTATTAGTGCACAGTATTATTATACAGTATTAGTGCATAGTATTAATATATAGTAATAGTGCACAGTATTATTGTACAGTAGTAGTTCATAGTATTAATATATAGTAAGAGTGCATAGTATTATTATATAGTATTAGTGCACAGTATTATTATATAGTAATAGTGCACAGTATTATTATATAGTAATAGTGCATAGTATTATTATATAGTATTAGTGCATAGTATTAACATATAGTAATAGTGCACAGTATTAATATATAGTAAGAGTGCATTGTATTATTATATAGTATTAGTGCATAGTATTATTATATAGTAATAGTGCATAGTATTATTATATAGTAATAGTGCACAGTATTATTATATAGTATTAGTGCATAGTATTAATATATAGTAATAGTGCACAGTATTATTATATAGTAGTAGTGCACAGTATTATTATATAGTATTAGTGCATAGTATTAATATATAGTAAGAGTGCACAGTATTATTATATATTATTAGTGCACAGTATTATTATACAGTATTAGTGCATAGTATTAATATATAGTAATAGTGCACAGTATTATTGTACAGTAGTAGTGCATAGTATTAATATATAGTAATAGTGCACAGTATTATTATATAGTAGTAGTGCATAGTATTATTATATAGTATTAGTGCATAGTATTAATATATAGTATTAGTGCACAGTATTATTATACTGTATAGTAATAGTACATAGTATTAATATATAGCAATAGTGCACAGTATTATTATATAGTAGTAGTGCATAGTATTAATATATAGTAATAGTGCACAGTATTATTATATAGTATTAGTTCACAGTATTATTATATAATATTAGTGCACAGTATTATTATATAGTATTAGTGCATAGTATTAATATATAGTAATAGTGCACAGTATTAATATATAGTATTAGTGCACAGTATTATTATATAGTACTAGTGCACAGTATTATTATATAGCAATAGAGAAGAGCGAACACTAAAATGTTCGAGGTTCGAAATTCGATTCGAACAGCCGCTCACTGTTCGAGTGTTCGAATGGGTTTCGAACCCCATTATAGTCTATGGGGAACATAAACTCGTTAAGGGGGAAACCCAAATTCGTGTCTGGAGGGTCACCAAGTCCACTATGACACCCCAGGAAATGATACCAACACCCTGGAATGACACTGGGACAGCAGGGGAAGCATGTCTGGGGGCATAAAAGTCACTTTATTTCATGGAAATCCCTGTCAGTTTGCGATTTTCGCAAGCTAACTTTTCCCCATAGAAATGCATTGGCCAGTGCTGATTGGCCAGAGTACGGAACTCGACCAATCAGCGCTGGCTCTGCTGGAGGAGGCGGAGTCTAAGATAGCTCCACACCAGTCTCCATTCAGGTCCGACCTTAGACTCCGCCTCCTCCGGCAGAGCCAGCGCTGATTGGCCGAAGGCTGGCCAATGCATTCCTATGCGAATGCAGACTTAGCAGTGCTGAGTCAGTTTTGCTCAACTACACATCTGATGCACACTCGGCACTGCTACATCAGATGTAGCAATCTGATGTAGCAGAGCCGAGGGTGCACTAGAACCCCTGTGCAAACTCAGTTCACGCTAATAGAATGCATTGGCCAGCGCTGATTGGCCAATGCATTCTATTAGCCCGATGAAGTAGAGCTGAATGTGTGTGCTAAGCACACACATTCAGCACTGCTTCATCAAGCCAATACAATGCATTAGCCAGTGCTGATTGGCCAGAGTACGGAATTCGGCCAATCAGCGCTGGCCAATGCATTCTATTAGCCCGATGAAGTAGAGCTGAATGTGTGTGCTAAGCACACACATTCAGCACTGCTTCATCAAGCCAATACAATGCATTAGCCAGTGCTGATTGGCCAGAGTACGGAATTCGGCCAATCAGCGCTGGCTCTGCTGGAGGAGGCGGAGTCTAAGGTCGCTCCACACCAGTCTCCATTCAGGTCCGACCTTAGACTCCGCCTCCTCCGGCAGAGCCAGCGCTGATTGGCCGAAGGCTGGCCAATGCATTCCTATGCGAATGCAGACTTAGCAGTGCTGAGTCAGTTTTGCTCAACTACACATCTGATGCACACTCGGCACTGCTACATCAGATGTAG
Source organism: Leptodactylus fuscus (assembly GCF_031893055.1). Classification (NCBI taxonomy): domain Eukaryota; kingdom Metazoa; phylum Chordata; class Amphibia; order Anura; family Leptodactylidae; genus Leptodactylus; species Leptodactylus fuscus. The sequence goes on along the minus strand of NC_134265.1, from coordinate 366,187,004 downwards.
CAATCTGATGTAGCAGAGCCGAGGGTGCACTAGAACCCCTGTGCAAACTCAGTTCACGCTAATAGAATGCATTGGCCAGCGCTGATTGGCCAATGCATTCTATTAGCCCGATGAAGTAGAGCTGAATGTGTGTGCTAAGCACACACATTCAGCACTGCTTCATCAAGCCAATACAATGCATTAGCCAGTGCTGATTGGCCAGAGTACGGAATTCGGCCAATCAGCGCTGGCCAATGCATTCTATTAGCCCGATGAAGTAGAGCTGAATGTGTGTGCTAAGCACACACATTCAGCTCTACTTCATCGGGCTAATAGAATGCATTGGCCAGCGCTGATTGGCCAGAGTACGGAACTCGACCAATCAGCGCTGGCTCTGCTGGAGGAGGCGGAGTCTAAGGTCGGACCTGAATGGAGACTGGTGTGGAGCGATCTTAGACTCCGCCTCCTCCAGCAGAGCCAGCGCTGATTGGCCGAATTCCGTACTCTGGCCAATCAGCACTGGCTAATGCATTGTATTGGCGTGATGAAGCAGTGCTGAATGTGTGTGCTTAGCACACACATTCAGCTCTACTTCATCGGGCTAATAGAATGCATTGGCCAGCGCTGATTGGCCGAATTCCGTACTCTGGCCAATCAGTGCTGGCCAATGCATTCTATTAGCTTGATGAAGCAGAGTGTGCACAAGGGTTCAAGCGCACCCTCGGCTCTGATGTAGGAGAGCCGAGGGTGCACTTGAACCCTTGTGCACCCTCAGCTCTGCTACATCAGAGCCGAGGGTGCGCTTGAACCCTTGTGCACACTCTGCTTCATCAAGCTAATAGAATGCATTGGCCAGCGCTGATTGGCCAATGTATTCTATTAGCCTGATGAAGTAGAGCTGAATGTGTGTGCTAAGCACACACATTCAGCTCTACTTCATCGGGCTAATAGAATGCATTGGCCAGCGCTGATTGGCCAGAGTACGGAACTCGACCAATCAGCGCTGGCTCTGCTGGAGGAGGCGGAGTCTAAGATCGCTCCACACCAGTCTCCATTCAGGTCCGACCTTAGACTCCGCCTCCTCCGGCAGAGCCAGCGCTGATTGGCCGAAGGCTGGCCAATGCATTCCTATGCGAATGCAGAGACTTAGCAGTGCTGAGTCAGTTTTGCTCAACTACACATCTGATGCACACTCGGCACTGCTACATCAGATGTAGCAATCTGATGTAGCAGAGCCGAGGGTGCACTAGAACCCCTGTGCAAACTCAGTTCACGCTAATAGAATGCATTGGCCAGCGCTGATTGGCCAATGCATTCTATTAGCCCGATGAAGTAGAGCTGAATGTGTGTGCTAAGCACACACATTCAGCACTGCTTCATCAAGCCAATACAATGCATTAGCCAGTGCTGATTGGCCAGAGTACGGAATTCGGCCAATCAGCGCTGGCCAATGCATTCTATTAGCCCGATGAAGTAGAGCTGAATGTGTGTGCTAAGCACACACATTCAGCACTGCTTCATCAAGCCAATACAATGCATTAGCCAGTGCTGATTGGCCAGAGTACGGAATTCGGCCAATCAGCGCTGGCCAATGCATTCTATTAGCTTGATGAAGCAGAGTGTGCACAAGGGTTCAAGCGCACCCTCGGCTCTGATGTAGCAGAGCTGAGGGTGCACAAGGGTTCAAGTGCACCCTCGGCTCTCCTACATCAGAGCCGAGGGTGCGCTTGAACCCTTGTGCAGCCTCGGCTCTGCTACATCAGAGCCGAGGGTGCGCTTGAACCCTTGTGCACACTCTGCTTCATCAAGCTAATAGAATGCATTGGCCAGCACTGATTGGCCAGAGTACGGAATTCGGCCAATCAGCGCTGGCCAATGCATCCCTATGGGAAAAAGTTTATCTCACAAAAATCACAATTACACACCCGATAGAGCCCCAAAAAGTTATTTTTAATAACATTCCCCCCTAAATAAAGGTTATCCCTAGCTATCCCTGCCTGTACAGCTATCCCTGTCTCATAGTCACAAAGTTCACATTCTCATATGACCCGGATTTGAAATCCACTATTCGTCTAAAATGGAGGTCACCTGATTTCGGCAGCCAATGACTTTTTCCAATTTTTTTCAATGCCCCCAGTGTCGTAGTTCCTGTCCCACCTCCCCTGCGCTGTTATTGGTGCAAAAAAGGCGCCAGGGAAGGTGGGAGGGGAATCGAATTTTGGCGCACTTTACCACGTGGTGTTCGATTCGATTCGAACATGGCGAACACCCTGATATCCGATCGAACATGTGTTCGATAGAACACTGTTCGCTCATCTCTATATAGCAATAGTGCACAGTATTAATATATAGCAATAGTGCACAGTATTATTATATAGTATTAGTGCATAGTATTAATATATAGTAATAGTGCACAGTATTAATATATAGTATTAGTGCACAGTATTATTATATAGTAATAGTGCACAGTATTATTATATAGCAATAGTGCACACTATTAATATATAGCAATAGTGCACAGTATTATTATATAGTATTAGTGCATAGTATTAATATATAGTAATAGTGCACAGTATTAATATATAGTATTAGTTGCACAGTATTATTATATAGTAATAGTGCACAGTATTATTATATAACAATAGTGCACAGCATTAATATATAGCAATAGTGCACAGTATTATTATATAGTACTAGAGCACAGTATTATTATATAGCAATAGTGCACAGTATTAATATATAGTAATAGTGCACAGTATTATTATATAGTAATAGTGCACAGTATTATTATATAGTATTAGTGCACAGTATTATTATATAGTAATAGTGCACAGTATTATTATATAGTAATAGTGCATAGTATTATTATATAGCATTAGTGCATAGTATTAACATATAGTAATAGTGCACAGTATTAATATATAGTAAGAGTGCATAGTATTATTATATAGTATTAGTGCATAGTATTATTATATAGTAATAGTGCACAGTATTATTATATAGTAATAGTGCACAGTATTATTATATAGTAATAGTGCATAGTATTATTATATAGCATTAGTGCATAGTATTAACATATAGTAATAGTGCACAGTATTAATATATAGTAAGAGTGCATAGTATTATTATATAGTATTAGTGCATAGTATTATTATATAGTAATAGTGCATAGTATTATTATATAGCATTAGTGCATAGTATTAACATATAGTATTAGTGCATAGTATTAATATATAGTATTAGTGCATAGTATTAATATATAGTAATAGTGCACAGTATTAATATATAGTATTAGTGCACAGTATTATTATATAGTAATAGTGCACAGTATTATTATACTGTATAGTAATAGTACATAGTATTAATATATAGCAATAGTGCACAGTATTATTATATAGTAGTAGTGCATAGTATTAATATATAGTAATAGTGCACAGTATTATTATATAGTATTAGTTCACAGTATTATTATATAGTATTTGTGCACAGTATTATTATATAGTATTAGTGCATAGTATTAATATATAGTAATAGTGCACAGTATTAATATATAGTATTAGTGCACAGTATTATTATATAGTAATAGTGCACAGTATTATTATATAGCAATAGTGCACAGTATTAATATATAGCAATAGTGCACAGTATTATTATATAGTATTAGTGCATAGTATTAATATATAGTAATAGTGCACAGTATTAATATATAGTATTAGTGCACAGTATTATTATATAGTAATAGTGCACAGTATTATTATATAGCAATAGTGCACACTATTAATATATAGCAATAGTGCACAGTATTATTATATAGTATTAGTGCATAGTATTAATATATAGTAATAGTGCACAGTATTAATATATAGTATTAGTTGCACAGTATTATTATATAGTAATAGTGCACAGTATTATTATATAACAATAGTGCACAGCATTAATATATAGCAATAGTGCACAGTATTATTATATAGTACTAGAGCACAGTATTATTATATAGCAATAGTGCACAGTATTAATATATAGTAATAGTGCACAGTATTATTATATAGTAATAGTGCACAGTATTATTATATAGTATTAGTGCACAGTATTATTATATAGTAATAGTGCACAGTATTATTATATAGTAATAGTGCATAGTATTATTATATAGCATTAGTGCATAGTATTAACATATAGTAATAGTGCACAGTATTAATATATAGTAAGAGTGCATAGTATTATTATATAGTATTAGTGCATAGTATTATTATATAGTAATAGTGCACAGTATTATTATATAGTAATAGTGCACAGTATTATTATATAGTAATAGTGCATAGTATTATTATATAGCATTAGTGCATAGTATTAACATATAGTAATAGTGCACAGTATTAATATATAGTAAGAGTGCATAGTATTATTATATAGTATTAGTGCATAGTATTATTATATAGTAATAGTGCATAGTATTATTATATAGCATTAGTGCATAGTATTAACATATAGTATTAGTGCATAGTATTAATATATAGTATTAGTGCATAGTATTAATATATAGTAATAGTGCACAGTATTAATATATAGTATTAGTGCACAGTATTATTATATAGTAATAGTGCACAGTATTATTATACTGTATAGTAATAGTACATAGTATTAATATATAGCAATAGTGCACAGTATTATTATATAGTAGTAGTGCATAGTATTAATATATAGTAATAGTGCACAGTATTATTATATAGTATTAGTTCACAGTATTATTATATAGTATTTGTGCACAGTATTATTATATAGTATTAGTGCATAGTATTAATATATAGTAATAGTGCACAGTATTAATATATAGTATTAGTGCACAGTATTATTATATAGTAATAGTGCACAGTATTATTATATAGCAATAGTGCACAGTATTAATATATAGCAATAGTGCACAGTATTATTATATAGTATTAGTGCATAGTATTAATATATAGTAATAGTGCACAGTATTAATATATAGTATTAGTGCACAGTATTATTATATAGTAATAGTGCACAGTATTATTATATAGCAATAGTGCACACTATTAATATATAGCAATAGTGCACAGTATTATTATTATATAGTATTAGTGCATAGTATTAATATATAGTAATAGTGCACAGTATTAATATATAGTATTAGTTGCACAGTATTATTATATAGTAATAGTGCACAGTATTATTATATAACAATAGTGCACAGCATTAATATATAGCAATAGTGCACAGTATTATTATATAGTACTAGAGCACAGTATTATTATATAGCAATAGTGCACAGTATTAATATATAGTAATAGTGCACAGTATTATTATATAGTAATAGTGCACAGTATTATTATATAGTATTAGTGCACAGTATTATTATATAGTAATAGTGCACAGTATTATTATATAGTAATAGTGCATAGTATTATTATATAGCATTAGTGCATAGTATTAACATATAGTAATAGTGCACAGTATTAATATATAGTAAGAGTGCATAGTATTATTATATAGTATTAGTGCATAGTATTATTATATAGTAATAGTGCACAGTATTATTATATAGTAATAGTGCACAGTATTATTATATAGTAATAGTGCATAGTATTATTATATAGCATTAGTGCATAGTATTAACATATAGTAATAGTGCACAGTATTAATATATAGTAAGAGTGCATAGTATTATTATATAGTATTAGTGCATAGTATTATTATATAGTAATAGTGCATAGTATTATTATATAGCATTAGTGCATAGTATTAACATATAGTATTAGTGCATAGTATTAATATATAGTATTAGTGCATAGTATTAATATATAGTAATAGTGCACAGTATTAATATATAGTATTAGTGCACAGTATTATTATATAGTAATAGTGCACAGTATTATTATACTGTATAGTAATAGTACATAGTATTAATATATAGCAATAGTGCACAGTATTATTATATAGCAGTAGTGCATAGTATTAATATATAGTAATAGTGCACAGTATTATTATATAGTATTAGTTCACAGTATTATTATATAGTATTTGTGCACAGTATTATTATATAGTATTAGTGCATAGTATTAATATATAGTAATAGTGCACAGTATTAATATATAGTATTAGTGCACAGTATTATTATATAGTAATAGTGCACAGTATTATTATATAGCAATAGTGCACAGTATTAATATATAGCAATAGTGCACAGTATTATTATATAGTATTAGTGCATAGTATTAATATATAGTAATAGTGCACAGTATTAATATATAGTATTAGTGCACAGTATTATTATATAGTAATAGTGCACAGTATTATTATATAGCAATAGTGCACACTATTAATATATAGTAATAGTGCACAGTATTAATATATAGTATTAGTGCACAGTATTATTATATAGTAATAGTGCACAGTATTATTATATAGTAATAGTGCATAGTATTATTATATAGTATTAGTGCATAGTATTAACATATAGTAATAGTGCACAGTATTAATATATAGTAAGAGTGCATTGTATTATTATATAGTATTAGTGCATAGTATTATTATATAGTATTAGTGCACAGTATTATTATATAGTAATAGTGCACAGTATTATTATATAGCAATAGTGCACACTATTAATATATAGCAATAGTGCACAGTATTATTATTATATAGTATTAGTGCATAGTATTAATATATAGTAATAGTGCACAGTATTAATATATAGTATTAGTGCACAGTATTATTATATAGTAATAGTGCACAGTATTATTATATAGTAATAGTGCATAGTATTATTATATAGTATTAGTGCATAGTATTAACATATAGTAATAGTGCACAGTATTAATATATAGTAAGAGTGCATTGTATTATTATATAGTATTAGTGCATAGTATTATTATATAGTATTAGTGCACAGTATTATTATATAGTAATAGTGCACAGTATTATTATATAGCAATAGTGCACACTATTAATATATAGCAATAGTGCACAGTATTATTATTATATAGTATTAGTGCATAGTATTAATATATAGTAATAGTGCACAGTATTAATATATAGTATTAGTGCACAGTATTATTATATAGTAATAGTGCACAGTATTATTATATAGTAATAGTGCATAGTATTATTATATAGTATTAGTGCATAGTATTAACATATAGTAATAGTGCACAGTATTAATATATAGTAAGAGTGCATTGTATTATTATATAGTATTAGTGCATAGTATTATTATATAGTATTAGTGCACAGTATTATTATATAGTAATAGTGCACAGTATTATTATATAGTAATAGTGCATAGTATTATTATATAGTATTAGTGCATAGTATTAACATATAGTAATAGTGCACAGTATTAATATATAGTAAGAGTGCATTGTATTATTATATAGTATTAGTGCATAGTATTATTATATAGTAATAGTGCATAGTATTATTATATAGTAATAGTGCACAGTATTATTATATAGTATTAGTGCATAGTATTAATATATAGTAATAGTGCACAGTATTATTATATAGTAGTAGTGCACAGTATTATTATATAGTATTAGTGCATAGTATTAATTTATAGTAAGAGTGCACAGTATTATTATATATTATTAGTGCACAGTATTATTATACAGTATTAGTGCATAGTATTAATATTTAGTAATAGTGCACAGTATTATTGTACAGTAGTAGTGCATAGTATTAATATATAGTAATAGTGCACAGTATTATTATATAGTAGTAGTGCATAGTATTATTATATAGTATTAGTGCATAGTATTAATATATAGTATTAGTGCACAGTATTATTATACTGTATAGTAATAGTACATAGTATTAATATATAGCAATAGTGCACAGTATTATTATATAGTAGTAGTGCATAGTATCAATATATAGTAATAGTGCACAGTATTATTATATAGTATTAGTTCACAGTATTATTATATAATATTAGTGCACAGTATTATTATATAGTATTAGTGCATAGTATTAATATATAGTAATAGTGCACAGTATTAATATATAGTATTAGTGCACAGTATTATTATATAGTAATAGTGCACAGTATTATTATATAGCAATAGTGCACAGTATTAATATATAGCAATAGTGCACAGTATTATTATATAGTATTAGTGCATAGTATTAATATATAGTAATAGTGCACAGTATTAATATATAGTATTAGTGCACAGTATTATTATATAGTAATAGTGCACAGTATTATTATATAGCAATAGTGCACACTATTAATATATAGCAATAGTGCACAGTATTATTATATAGTATTAGTGCATAGTATTAATATATAGTAATAGTGCACAGTATTAATATATAGTATTAGTTGCACAGTATTATTATATAGTAATAGTGCACAGTATTATTACATAACAATAGTGCACAGCATTAATATATAGCAATAGTGCACAGTATTATTATATAGTACTAGAGCACAGTATTATTATATAGCAATAGTGCACAGTATTAATATATAGTAATAGTGCACAGTATTATTATATAGTAATAGTGCACAGTATTATTATATAGTATTAGTGCACAGTATTATTATATAGTAATAGTGCACAGTATTATTATATAGTAATAGTGCATAGTATTATTATATAGCATTAGTGCATAGTATTAACATATAGTAATAGTGCACAGTATTAATATATAGTAAGAGTGCATAGTATTATTATATAGTATTAGTGCATAGTATTATTATATAGTAATAGTGCACAGTATTATTATATAGTAATAGTGCACAGTATTATTATATAGTAATAGTGCATAGTATTATTATATAGCATTAGTGCATAGTATTAACATATAGTAATAGTGCACAGTATTAATATATAGTAAGAGTGCATAGTATTATTATATAGTATTAGTGCATAGTATTATTATATAGTAATAGTGCATAGTATTATTATATAGCATTAGTGCATAGTATTAACATATAGTATTAGTGCATAGTATTAATATATAGTATTAGTGCATAGTATTAATATATAGTAATAGTGCACAGTATTAATATATAGTATTAGTGCACAGTATTATTATATAGTAATAGTGCACAGTATTATTATACTGTATAGTAATAGTACATAGTATTAATATATAGCAATAGTGCACAGTATTATTATATAGTAGTAGTGCATAGTATTAATATATAGTAATAGTGCACAGTATTATTATATAGTATTAGTTCACAGTATTATTATATAGTATTTGTGCACAGTATTATTATATAGTATTAGTGCATAGTATTAATATATAGTAATAGTGCACAGTATTAATATATAGTATTAGTGCACAGTATTATTATATAGTAATAGTGCACAGTATTATTATATAGCAATAGTGCACAGTATTAATATATAGCAATAGTGCACAGTATTATTATATAGTATTAGTGCATAGTATTAATATATAGTAATAGTGCACAGTATTAATATATAGTATTAGTGCACAGTATTATTATATAGTAATAGTGCACAGTATTATTATATAGCAATAGTGCACACTATTAATATATAGCAATAGTGCACAGTATTATTATATAGTATTAGTGCATAGTATTAATATATAGTAATAGTACACAGTATTAATATATAGTATTAGTGCACAGTATTATTATATAGTAATAGTGCACAGTATTATTATATAGTAATAGTGCATAGTATTATTATATAGTATTAGTGCATAGTATTAACATATAGTAATAGTGCACAGTATTAATATATAGTAAGAGTGCATTGTATTATTATATAGTATTAGTGCATAGTATTATTATATAGTAATAGTGCATATTATTATTATATAGTAATAGTGCACAGTATTATTATATAGTATTAGTGCATAGTATTAATATATAGTAATAGTGCACAGTATTATTATATAGTAGTAGTGCATAGTATTATTATATAGTATTAGTGCATAGTATTAATATATAGTAAGAGTGCACAGTATTATTATATTTTATTAGTGCACAGTATTATTATACAGTATTAGTGCATAGTATTAATATATAGTAATAGTGCACAGTATTATTGTACAGTAGTAGTGCATAGTATTAATATATAGTAATAGTGCACAGTATTATTATATAGTAGTAGTGCATAGAATTATTATATAGTATTAGTGCATAGTATTAATATATAGTATTAGTGCACAGTATTATTATACTGTATAGTAATAGTACATAGTATTAATATATAGCAATAGTGCACAGTATTATTATATAGTAGTAGTGCATAGTATTAATATATAGTAATAGTGCACAGTATTATTATATAGTATTAGTTCACAGTATTATTATATAATATTAGTGCACAGTATTATTATATAGTATTAGTGCATAGTATTAATATATAGTAATAGTGCACAGTATTAATATATAGTATTAGTGCACAGTATTATTATATAGTAATAGTGCACAGTATTATTATATAGCAATAGTGCACAGTATTAATATATAGCAATAGTGCACAGTATTATTATATAGTATTAGTGCATAGTATTAATATATAGTAATAGTGCAAAGTATTAATATATAGTATTAGTGCACAGTATTATTATATAGTAATAGTGCACAGTATTATTATATAGCAATAGTGCACACTATTAATATATAGCAATAGTGCACAGTATTATTATATAGTACTAGAGCACAGTATTATTATATAGCAATAGTGCACAGTATTAATATATAGTAATAGTGCACAGTATTATTATATAGTAATAGTGCACAGTATTATTATACTGTATAGTAATAGTACATAGTATTAATATATAGCAATAGTGCACAGTATTATTATATAGTAGTAGTGCATAGTATTAATATATAATAATAGTGCACAGTATTAATATATAGTATTAGTGCACAGTATTATTATATAGTAATAGTGCACAGTATTATTATATAGCAATAGTGCACAGTATTAATATATAGCAATAGTGTACAGTATTATTACATAGTACTAGAGCACAGTATTATTATATAGCAATAGTGCACAGTATTAATATATAGTAATAGTGCACAGTATTAATATATAGCAATAGTGCACAGTATTATTATATAGTAGTAGTGCATAGTATTAATATATAGTAATAGTGCATAGTATTATTATATAGTATTAGTGCACAGTATTATTATATAGTATTAGTGCACAGTATTAATATATAGTAATAGTGCACAATATTATTATATAGTATTAGTGCATAGTATTAATATATAGTAATAGTGCACAGTATTAATATATAGTATTAGTGCACAGTATTATTATATAGTAATAGTGCACAGTATTATTATATAGCAATAGTGCATAGTATTAATATATAGTAATAGTGCACAGTATTAATATATAGTAATAGTGCATAGTATTATTATATAGTATTAGTGCACAGTATTATTATATAGTATTAGTGCACAGTATTAATATATAGTAATAGTGCACAATATTATTATATAGTATTAGTGCATAGTATTAATATATAGTAATAGTGCACAGTATTAATATATAGTATTAGTGCACAGTATTATTATATAGTAATAGTGCACAGTATTATTATATAGCAATAGTGCACAGTATTAATATATAGCAATAGTGTACAGTATTATTACATAGTACTAGAGCACAGTATTATTATATAGCAATAGTGCACAGTATTAATATATAGTAATAGTGCACAGTATTATTATATAGTAATAGTGCACAGTATTATTATATAGTATTAGTGCATAGTATTAATATATAGTAATAGTGCACAGTATTAATATATAGTATTAGTGCACAGTATTATTATATAGTAATAGTGCACAGTATTATTATATAGTAATAGTGCATAGTATTATTATATAGTATTAGTGCATAGTATTAACATATAGTAATAGTGCACAGTATTAATATATAGTAAGAGTGCATAGTATTATTATATAGTATTAGTGCACAGTATTATTATATAGTAATAGTGCACAGTATTATTATATAGTAATAGTGCATAGTATTATTATATAGCATTAGTGCACAGTATTATTATATAGTAAGAGTGCATAGTATTATTATATAGTATTAGTGCACAGTATTATTATATAGTAATAGTGCACAGTATTATTATATAGTAATAGTGCATAGTATTATTATATAGTATTAGTGCATAGTATTAACATATAGTAATAGTGCACAGTATTAATATATAGTAAGAGTGCATTGTATTATTATATAGTATTAGTGCATAGTATTATTATATAGTAATAGTGCATAGTATTATTATATAGTAATAGTGCACAGTATTATTATATAGTATTAGTGCATAGTATTAATATATAGTAATAGTGCACAGTATTATTATATAGTAGTAGTGCACAGTATTATTATATAGTATTAGTGCATAGTATTAATATTTAGTAAGAGTGCACATTATTATTATATATTATTAGTGCACAGTATTATTATACAGTATTAGTGCATAGTATTAATATATAGTAATAGTGCACAGTATTATTGTACAGTAGTAGTGCATAGTATTAATATATAGTAAGAGTGCATAGTATTATTATATAGTATTAGTGCACAGTATTATTATATAGTAATAGTGCACAGTATTATTATATAGTAATAGAGCATAGTATTATTATATAGTATTAGTGCATAGTATTAACATATAGTAATTGTGCACAGTATTAATATATAGTATGAGTGCATTGTATTATTATATAGTATTAGTGCATAGTATTATTATATAGTAATAGTGCATCGTATTATTATATAGTAATAGTGCACAGTATTATTATATAGTATTAGTGCATAGTATTAATATATAGTAATAGTGCACAGTATTATTATATAGTAGTAGTGCACAGTATTATTATATAGTATTAGTGCATAGTATTAATATATAGTAAGAGTGCACAGTATTATTATATATTATTAGTGCACAGTATTATTATACAGTATTAGTGCATAGTATTAATATATAGTAATAGTGCACAGTATTATTGTACAGTAGTAGTGCATAGTATTAATATATAGTAATAGTGCACAGTATTATTATATAGTAGTAGTGCATAGTATTATTATATAGTATTAGTGCATAGTATTTATATATAGTATTAGTGCACAGTATTATTATACTGTATAGTAATAGTACATAGTATTAATATATAGCAATAGTGCACAGTATTATTATATAGTAGTAGTGCATAGTATTAATATATAGTAATAGTGCACAGTATTATTATATAGTATTAGTTCACAGTATTATTATATAATATTAGTGCACAGTATTATTATATAGTATTAGTGCATAGTATTAATATATAGTAATAGTGCACAGCATTAATATATAGTATTAGTGCACAGTATTATTATATAGTAATAGTGCACAGTATTATTATATAGCAATAGTGCACACTATTAATATATAGCAATAGTGCACAGTATTATTATATAGTATTAGTGCATAGTATTAATATATAGTAATAGTGCACAGTATTAATATATAGTATTAGTGCACAGTATTATTATATAGTAATAGTGCACAGTATTATTATATAGCAATAGTGCACAGTATTAATATATAGCAATAGTGTACAGTATTATTACATAGTACTAGAGCACAGTATTATTATATAGCAATAGTGCACAGTATTAATATATAGTAATAGTGCACAGTATTATTATATAATAATAGTGCACAGTATTATTATATAGTATTAGTGCATAGTATTAATATATAGTAATAGTGCACAGTATTAATATATAGTATTAGTGCACAGTATTATTATATAGTAATAGTGCACAGTATTATTATATAGTAATAGTGCATAGTATTATTATATAGTATTAGTGCATAGTATTAACATATAGTAATAGTGCACAGTATTAATATATAGTAAGAGTGCATAGTATTATTATATAGTATTAGTGCACAGTATTATTATATAGTAATAGTGCACAGTATTATTATATAGTAATAGTGCATAGTATTATTATATAGCATTAGTGCACAGTATTATTATATAGTAAGAGTGCATAGTATTATTATATAGTATTAGTGCACAGTATTATTATATAGTAATAGTGCACAGTATTATTATATAGTAATAGTGCATAGTATTATTATATAGTATTAGTGCATAGTATTAACATATAGTAATAGTGCACAGTATTAATATATAGTAAGAGTGCATTGTATTATTATATAGTATTAGTGCATAGTATTATTATATAGTAATAGTGCATAGTATTATTATATAGTAATAGTGCACAGTATTATTATATAGTATTAGTGCATAGTATTAATATATAGTAATAGTGCACAGTATTATTATATAGTAGTAGTGCACAGTATTATTATATAGTATTAGTGCATAGTATTAATATTTAGTAAGAGTGCACATTATTATTATATATTATTAGTGCACAGTATTATTATACAGTATTAGTGCATAGTATTAATATATAGTAATAGTGCACAGTATTATTGTACAGTAGTAGTGCATAGTATTAATATATAGTAAGAGTGCATAGTATTATTATATAGTATTAGTGCACAGTATTATTATATAGTAATAGTGCACAGTATTATTATATAGTAATAGTGCATAGTATTATTATATAGTATTAGTGCATAGTATTAACATATAGTAATTGTGCACAGTATTAATATATAGTAAGAGTGCATTGTATTATTATATAGTATTAGTGCATAGTATTATTATATAGTAATAGTGCATAGTATTATTATATAGTAATAGTGCACAGTATTATTATATAGTATTAGTGCATAGTATTAATATATAGTAATAGTGCACAGTATTATTATATAGTAGTAGTGCACAGTATTATTATATAGTATTAGTGCATAGTATTAATATATAGTAAGAGTGCACAGTATTATTATATATTATTAGTGCACAGTATTATTATACAGTATTAGTGCATAGTATTAATATATAGTAATAGTGCACAGTATTATTGTACAGTAGTAGTGCATAGTATTAATATATAGTAATAGTGCACAGTATTATTATATAGTAGTAGTGCATAGTATTATTATATAGTATTAGTGCATAGTATTTATATATAGTATTAGTGCACAGTATTATTATACTGTATAGTAATAGTACATAGTATTAATATATAGCAATAGTGCACAGTATTATTATATAGTAGTAGTGCATAGTATTAATATATAGTAATAGTGCACAGTATTATTATATAGTATTAGTTCACAGTATTATTATATAATATTAGTGCACAGTATTATTATATAGTATTAGTGCATAGTATTAATATATAGTAATAGTGCACAGCATTAATATATAGTATTAGTGCACAGTATTATTATATAGTAATAGTGCACAGTATTATTATATAGCAATAGTGCACACTATTAATATATAGCAATAGTGCACAGTATTATTATATAGTATTAGTGCATAGTATTAATATATAGTAATAGTGCACAGTATTAATATATAGTATTAGTGCACAGTATTATTATATAGTAATAGTGCACAGTATTATTATATAGCAATAGTGCACACTATTAATATATAGCAATAGTGCACAGTATTATTATATAGTATTAGTGCATAGTATTAATATATAGTAATAGTGCACAGTATTAATATATAGTATTAGTGCACAGTATTATTATATAGTAATAGTGCACAGTATTATTATATAACAATAGTGCACAGCATTAATATATAGCAATAGTGCACAGTATTATTATATAGTACTAGAGCACAGTATTATTATATAGCAATAGTGCACAGTATTAATATATAGTAATAGTGCACAGTATTATTATATAGTAATAGTGCACAGTATTATTATATAGTATTAGTGCACAGTATTATTATATAGTAATAGTGCACAGTATTATTATATAGTAATAGTGCATAGTATTATTATATAGCATTAGTGCATAGTATTAACATATAGTAATAGTGCACAGTATTAATATATAGTAAGAGTGCATAGTATTATTATATAGTATTAGTGCATAGAATTATTATATAGTAAAAGTGCACAGTATTATTATATAGTAATAGTGCACAGTATTATTATATAGTATTAGTGCATAGTATTAATATATAGTATTAGTGCATAGTATTAATATATAGTAATAGTGCACAGTATTAATATATAGTATTAGTGCACAGTATTATTATATAGTAATAGTGCACAGTATTATTATACTGTATAGTAATAGTACATAGTATTAATATATAGCAATAGTGCACAGTATTATTATATAGTAGTAGTGCATAGTATTAATATATAGTAATAGTGCACAGTATTATTATATAGTATTAGTTCACAGTATTATTATATAGTATTAGTGCACAGTATTATTATATAGTATTAGTGCATAGTATTAATATATAGTAATAGTGCACAGTATTAATATATAGTATTAGTGCACAGTATTATTATATAGTAATAGTGCACAGTATTATTATATAGCAATAGTGCACAGTATTAATATATAGTAATAGTGCACAGTATTAATATATAGTATTAGTGCACAGTATTATTATATAGTAATAGTGCACAGTATTATTATATAGTAATAGTGCATAGTATTATTATATAGTATTAGTGCATAGTATTAACATATAGTAATAGTGCACAGTATTAATATATAGTAAGAGTGCATTGTATTATTATATAGTATTAGTGCATAGTATTATTATATAGTAATAGTGCATATTATTATTATATAGTAATAGTGCACAGTATTATCATATAGTATTAGTGCATAGTATTAATATATAGTAATAGTGCACAGTATTATTATATAGTAGTAGTGCACAGTATTATATAGTAATAGTGCACAGTATTATTATATAGTAATAGTGCATAGTATTATTATATAGTATTAGTGCATAGTATTAACATATAGTAATAGTGCACAGTATTAATATATAGTAAGAGTGCATAGTATTATTATATAGTATTAGTGCACAGTATTATTATATAGTAATAGTTCACAGTATTATTATATAGTAATAGTGCATAGTATTATTATATAGCATTAGTGCACAGTATTATTATATAGTAAGAGTGCATAGTATTATTATATAGTATTAGTGCACAGTATTATTATATAGTAATAGTGCACAGTATTATTATATAGTAATAGTGCATAGTATTATTATATAGTATTAGTGCATAGTATTAACATATAGTAATAGTGCACAGTTTTAATATATAGTAAGAGTGCATTGTATTATTATATAGTATTAGTGCATAGTATTATTATATAGTAATAGTGCATAGTATTATTATATAGTAATAGTGCACAGTATTATTATATAGTATTAGTGCATAGTATTAATATATAGTAATAGTGCACAGTATTAATATATAGTATTAGTGCACAGTATTATTATATAGTAATAGTGCACAGTATTATTATATAGTAATAGTGCATAGTATTATTATATAGTATTAGTGCATAGTATTAACATATAGTAATAGTGCACAGTATTAATATATAGTAAGAGTGCATAGTATTATTATATAGTATTAGTGCACAGTATTATTATATAGTAATAGTGCACAGTATTATTATATAGTAATAGTGCATAGTATTATTATATAGCATTAGTGCACAGTATTATTATATAGTAAGAGTGCATAGTATTATTATATAGTATTAGTGCACAGTATTATTATATAGTAATAGTGCACAGTATTATTATATAGTAATAGTGCATAGTATTATTATATAGTATTAGTGCATAGTATTAACATATAGTAATAGTGCACAGTATTAATATATAGTAAGAGTGCATTGTATTATTATATAGTATTAGTGCATAGTATTATTATATAGTAATAGTGCATAGTATTATTATATAGTAATAGTGCACAGTATTATTATATAGTATTAGTGCATAGTATTAATATATAGTAATAGTGCACAGTATTATTATATAGTAGTAGTGCACAGTATTATTATATAGTATTAGTGCATAGTATTAATATTTAGTAAGAGTGCACATTATTATTATATATTATTAGTGCACAGTATTATTATACAGTATTAGTGCATAGTATTAATATATAGTAATAGTGCACAGTATTATTGTACAGTAGTAGTGCATAGTATTAATATATAGTAAGAGTGCATAGTATTATTATATAGTATTAGTGCACAGTATTATTATATAGTAATAGTGCACAGTATTATTATATAGTAATAGTGCATAGTATTATTATATAGTATTAGTGCATAGTATTAACATATAGTAATTGTGCACAGTATTAATATATAGTAAGAGTGCATTGTATTATTATATAGTATTAGTGCATAGTATTATTATATAGTAATAGTGCATAGTATTATTATATAGTAATAGTGCACAGTATTATTATATAGTATTAGTGCATAGTATTAATATATAGTAATAGTGCACAGTATTATTATATAGTAGTAGTGCACAGTATTATTATATAGTATTAGTGCATAGTATTAATATATAGTAAGAGTGCACAGTATTATTATATATTATTAGTGCACAGTATTATTATACAGTATTAGTGCATAGTATTAATATATAGTAATAGTGCACAGTATTATTGTACAGTAGTAGTGCATAGTATTAATATATAGTAATAGTGCACAGTATTATTATATAGTAGTAGTGCATAGTATTATTATATAGTATTAGTGCATAGTATTTATATATAGTATTAGTGCACAGTATTATTATACTGTATAGTAATAGTACATAGTATTAATATATAGCAATAGTGCACAGTATTATTATATAGTAGTAGTGCATAGTATTAATATATAGTAATAGTGCACAGTATTATTATATAGTATTAGTTCACAGTATTATTATATAATATTAGTGCACAGTATTATTATATAGTATTAGTGCATAGTATTAATATATAGTAATAGTGCACAGCATTAATATATAGTATTAGTGCACAGTATTATTATATAGTAATAGTGCACAGTATTATTATATAGCAATAGTGCACACTATTAATATATAGCAATAGTGCACAGTATTATTATATAGTATTAGTGCATAGTATTAATATATAGTAATAGTGCACAGTATTAATATATAGTATTAGTGCACAGTATTATTATATAGTAATAGTGCACAGTATTATTATATAGCAATAGTGCACAGTATTAATATATAGCAATAGTGTACAGTATTATTACATAGTACTAGAGCACAGTATTATTATATAGCAATAGTGCACAGTATTAATATATAGTAATAGTGCACAGTATTATTATATAATAATAGTGCACAGTATTATTATATAGTATTAGTGCATAGTATTAATATATAGTAATAGTGCACAGTATTAATATATAGTATTAGTGCACAGTATTATTATATAGTAATAGTGCACAGTATTATTATATAGTAATAGTGCATAGTATTATTATATAGTATTAGTGCATAGTATTAACATATAGTAATAGTGCACAGTATTAATATATAGTAAGAGTGCATAGTATTATTATATAGTATTAGTGCACAGTATTATTATATAGTAATAGTGCACAGTATTATTATATAGTAATAGTGCATAGTATTATTATATAGCATTAGTGCACAGTATTATTATATAGTAAGAGTGCATAGTATTATTATATAGTATTAGTGCACAGTATTATTATATAGTAATAGTGCACAGTATTATTATATAGTAATAGTGCATAGTATTATTATATAGTATTAGTGCATAGTATTAACATATAGTAATAGTGCACAGTATTAATATATAGTAAGAGTGCATTGTATTATTATATAGTATTAGTGCATAGTATTATTATATAGTAATAGTGCATAGTATTATTATATAGTAATAGTGCACAGTATTATTATATAGTATTAGTGCATAGTATTAATATATAGTAATAGTGCACAGTATTATTATATAGTAGTAGTGCACAGTATTATTATATAGTATTAGTGCATAGTATTAATATTTAGTAAGAGTGCACATTATTATTATATATTATTAGTGCACAGTATTATTATACAGTATTAGTGCATAGTATTAATATATAGTAATAGTGCACAGTATTATTGTACAGTAGTAGTGCATAGTATTAATATATAGTAAGAGTGCATAGTATTATTATATAGTATTAGTGCACAGTATTATTATATAGTAATAGTGCACAGTATTATTATATAGTAATAGTGCATAGTATTATTATATAGTATTAGTGCATAGTATTAACATATAGTAATTGTGCACAGTATTAATATATAGTAAGAGTGCATTGTATTATTATATAGTATTAGTGCATAGTATTATTATATAGTAATAGTGCATCGTATTATTATATAGTAATAGTGCACAGTATTATTATATAGTATTAGTGCATAGTATTAATATATAGTAATAGTGCACAGTATTATTATATAGTAGTAGTGCACAGTATTATTATATAGTATTAGTGCATAGTATTAATATATAGTAAGAGTGCACAGTATTATTATATATTATTAGTGCACAGTATTATTATACAGTATTAGTGCATAGTATTAATATATAGTAATAGTGCACAGTATTATTGTACAGTAGTAGTGCATAGTATTAATATATAGTAATAGTGCACAGTATTATTATATAGTAGTAGTGCATAGTATTATTATATAGTATTAGTGCATAGTATTTATATATAGTATTAGTGCACAGTATTATTATACTGTATAGTAATAGTACATAGTATTAATATATAGCAATAGTGCACAGTATTATTATATAGTAGTAGTGCATAGTATTAATATATAGTAATAGTGCACAGTATTATTATATAGTATTAGTTCACAGTATTATTATATAATATTAGTGCACAGTATTATTATATAGTATTAGTGCATAGTATTAATATATAGTAATAGTGCACAGCATTAATATATAGTATTAGTGCACAGTATTATTATATAGTAATAGTGCACAGTATTATTATATAGCAATAGTGCACACTATTAATATATAGCAATAGTGCACAGTATTATTATATAGTATTAGTGCATAGTATTAATATATAGTAATAGTGCACAGTATTAATATATAGTATTAGTGCACAGTATTATTATATAGTAATAGTGCACAGTATTATTATATAGCAATAGTGCACACTATTAATATATAGCAATAGTGCACAGTATTATTATATAGTATTAGTGCATAGTATTAATATATAGTAATAGTGCACAGTATTAATATATAGTATTAGTGCACAGTATTATTATATAGTAATAGTGCACAGTATTATTATATAACAATAGTGCACAGCATTAATATATAGCAATAGTGCACAGTATTATTATATAGTACTAGAGCACAGTATTATTATATAGCAATAGTGCACAGTATTAATATATAGTAATAGTGCACAGTATTATTATATAGTAATAGTGCACAGTATTATTATATAGTATTAGTGCACAGTATTATTATATAGTAATAGTGCACAGTATTATTATATAGTAATAGTGCATAGTATTATTATATAGCATTAGTGCATAGTATTAACATATAGTAATAGTGCACAGTATTAATATATAGTAAGAGTGCATAGTATTATTATATAGTATTAGTGCATAGTATTATTATATAGTAAAAGTGCACAGTATTATTATATAGTAATAGTGCACAGTATTATTATATAGTATTAGTGCATAGTATTAATATATAGTATTAGTGCATAGTATTAATATATAGTAATAGTGCACAGTATTAATATATAGTATTAGTGCACAGTATTATTATATAGTAATAGTGCACAGTATTATTATACTGTATAGTAATAGTACATAGTATTAATATATAGCAATAGTGCACAGTATTATTATATAGTAGTAGTGCATAGTATTAATATATAGTAATAGTGCACAGTATTATTATATAGTATTAGTTCACAGTATTATTATATAGTATTAGTGCACAGTATTATTATATAGTATTAGTGCATAGTATTAATATATAGTAATAGTGCACAGTATTAATATATAGTATTAGTGCACAGTATTATTATATAGTAATAGTGCACAGTATTATTATATAGCAATAGTGCACAGTATTAATATATAGTAATAGTGCACAGTATTAATATATAGTATTAGTGCACAGTATTATTATATAGTAATAGTGCACAGTATTATTATATAGTAATAGTGCATAGTATTATTATATAGTATTAGTGCATAGTATTAACATATAGTAATAGTGCACAGTATTAATATATAGTAAGAGTGCATTGTATTATTATATAGTATTAGTGCATAGTATTATTATATAGTAATAGTGCATATTATTATTATATAGTAATAGTGCACAGTATTATCATATAGTATTAGTGCATAGTATTAATATATAGTAATAGTGCACAGTATTATTATATAGTAGTAGTGCACAGTATTATATAGTAATAGTGCACAGTATTATTATATAGTAATAGTGCATAGTATTATTATATAGTATTAGTGCATAGTATTAACATATAGTAATAGTGCACAGTATTAATATATAGTAAGAGTGCATAGTATTATTATATAGTATTAGTGCACAGTATTATTATATAGTAATAGTGCACAGTATTATTATATAGTAATAGTGCATAGTATTATTATATAGCATTAGTGCACAGTATTATTATATAGTAAGAGTGCATAGTATTATTATATAGTATTAGTGCACAGTATTATTATATAGTAATAGTGCACAGTATTATTATATAGTAATAGTGCATAGTATTATTATATAGTATTAGTGCATAGTATTAACATATAGTAATAGTGCACAGTTTTAATATATAGTAAGAGTGCATTGTATTATTATATAGTATTAGTGCATAGTATTATTATATAGTAATAGTGCATAGTATTATTATATAGTAATAGTGCACAGTATTATTATATAGTATTAGTGCATAGTATTAATATATAGTAATAGTGCACAGTATTATTATATAGTAGTAGTGCACAGTATTATTATATAGTATTAGTGCATAGTATTAATATTTAGTAAGAGTGCACATTATTATTATATATTATTAGTGCACAGTATTATTATACAGTATTAGTGCATAGTATTAATATATAGTAATAGTGCACAGTATTATTGTACAGTAGTAGTGCATAGTATTAATATATAGTAAGAGTGCATAGTATTATTATATAGTATTAGTGCACAGTATTATTATATAGTAATAGTGCACAGTATTATTATATAGTAATAGTGCATAGTATTATTATATAGTATTAGTGCATAGTATTAACATATAGTAATTGTGCACAGTATTAATATATAGTAAGAGTGCATTGTATTATTATATAGTATTAGTGCATAGTATTATTATATAGTAATAGTGCATAGTATTATTATATAGTAATAGTGCACAGTATTATTATATAGTATTAGTGCATAGTATTAATATATAGTAATAGTGCACAGTATTATTATATAGTAGTAGTGCACAGTATTATTATATAGTATTAGTGCATAGTATTAATATATAGTAAGAGTGCACAGTATTATTATATATTATTAGTGCACAGTATTATTATACAGTATTAGTGCATAGTATTAATATATAGTAATAGTGCACAGTATTATTGTACAGTAGTAGTGCATAGTATTAATATATAGTAATAGTGCACAGTATTATTATATAGTAGTAGTGCATAGTATTATTATATAGTATTAGTGCATAGTATTTATATATAGTATTAGTGCACAGTATTATTATACTGTATAGTAATAGTACATAGTATTAATATATAGCAATAGTGCACAGTATTATTATATAGTAGTAGTGCATAGTATTAATATATAGTAATAGTGCACAGTATTATTATATAGTATTAGTTCACAGTATTATTATATAATATTAGTGCACAGTATTATTATATAGTATTAGTGCATAGTATTAATATATAGTAATAGTGCACAGCATTAATATATAGTATTAGTGCACAGTATTATTATATAGTAATAGTGCACAGTATTATTATATAGCAATAGTGCACACTATTAATATATAGCAATAGTGCACAGTATTATTATATAGTATTAGTGCATAGTATTAATATATAGTAATAGTGCACAGTATTAATATATAGTATTAGTGCACAGTATTATTATATAGTAATAGTGCACAGTATTATTATATAGCAATAGTGCACAGTATTAATATATAGCAATAGTGTACAGTATTATTACATAGTACTAGAGCACAGTATTATTATATAGCAATAGTGCACAGTATTAATATATAGTAATAGTGCATAGTATTATTATATAGTATTAGTGCATAGTATTAACATATAGTAATAGTGCACAGTATTAATATATAGTAAGAGTGCATTGTATTATTATATAGTATTAGTGCATAGTATTATTATATAGTAATAGTGCATAGTATTATTATATAGTAATAGTGCACAGTATTATTATATAGTATTAGTGCATAGTATTAATATATAGTAATAGTGCACAGTATTATTATATAGTAGTAGTGCACAGTATTATTATATAGTATTAGTGCATAGTATTAATATTTAGTAAGAGTGCACATTATTATTATATATTATTAGTGCACAGTATTATTATACAGTATTAGTGCATAGTATTAATATATAGTAATAGTGCACAGTATTATTGTACAGTAGTAGTGCATAGTATTAATATATAGTAAGAGTGCATAGTATTATTATATAGTATTAGTGCACAGTATTATTATATAGTAATAGTGCACAGTATTATTATATAGTAATAGTGCATAGTATTATTATATAGTATTAGTGCATAGTATTAACATATAGTAATTGTGCACAGTATTAATATATAGTAAGAGTGCATTGTATTATTATATAGTATTAGTGCATAGTATTATTATATAGTAATAGTGCATAGTATTATTATATAGTAATAGTGCACAGTATTATTATATAGTATTAGTGCATAGTATTAATATATAGTAATAGTGCACAGTATTATTATATAGTAGTAGTGCACAGTATTATTATATAGTATTAGTGCATAGTATTAATATATAGTAAGAGTGCACAGTATTATTATATATTATTAGTGCACAGTATTATTATACAGTATTAGTGCATAGTATTAATATATAGTAATAGTGCACAGTATTATTGTACAGTAGTAGTGCATAGTATTAATATATAGTAATAGTGCACAGTATTATTATATAGTAGTAGTGCATAGTATTATTATATAGTATTAGTGCATAGTATTTATATATAGTATTAGTGCACAGTATTATTATACTGTATAGTAATAGTACATAGTATTAATATATAGCAATAGTGCACAGTATTATTATATAGTAGTAGTGCATAGTATTAATATATAGTAATAGTGCACAGTATTATTATATAGTATTAGTTCACAGTATTATTATATAATATTAGTGCACAGTATTATTATATAGTATTAGTGCATAGTATTAATATATAGTAATAGTGCACAGCATTAATATATAGTATTAGTGCACAGTATTATTATATAGTAATAGTGCACAGTATTATTATATAGCAATAGTGCACACTATTAATATATAGCAATAGTGCACAGTATTATTATATAGTATTAGTGCATAGTATTAATATATAGTAATAGTGCACAGTATTAATATATAGTATTAGTGCACAGTATTATTATATAGTAATAGTGCACAGTATTATTATATAGCAATAGTGCACAGTATTAATATATAGCAATAGTGTACAGTATTATTACATAGTACTAGAGCACAGTATTATTATATAGCAATAGTGCACAGTATTAATATATAGTAATAGTGCACAGTATTATTATATAATAATAGTGCACAGTATTATTATATAGTATTAGTGCATAGTATTAATATATAGTAATAGTGCACAGTATTAATATATAGTATTAGTGCACAGTATTATTATATAGTAATAGTGCACAGTATTATTATATAGTAATAGTGCATAGTATTATTATATAGTATTAGTGCATAGTATTAACATATAGTAATAGTGCACAGTATTAATATATAGTAAGAGTGCATAGTATTATTATATAGTATTAGTGCACAGTATTATTATATAGTAATAGTGCACAGTATTATTATATAGTAATAGTGCATAGTATTATTATATAGCATTAGTGCACAGTATTATTATATAGTAAGAGTGCATAGTATTATTATATAGTATTAGTGCACAGTATTATTATATAGTAATAGTGCACAGTATTATTATATAGTAATAGTGCATAGTATTATTATATAGTATTAGTGCATAGTATTAACATATAGTAATAGTGCACAGTATTAATATATAGTAAGAGTGCATTGTATTATTATATAGTATTAGTGCATAGTATTATTATATAGTAATAGTGCATAGTATTATTATATAGTAATAGTGCACAGTATTATTATATAGTATTAGTGCATAGTATTAATATATAGTAATAGTGCACAGTATTATTATATAGTAGTAGTGCACAGTATTATTATATAGTATTAGTGCATAGTATTAATATTTAGTAAGAGTGCACATTATTATTATATATTATTAGTGCACAGTATTATTATACAGTATTAGTGCATAGTATTAATATATAGTAATAGTGCACAGTATTATTGTACAGTAGTAGTGCATAGTATTAATATATAGTAAGAGTGCATAGTATTATTATATAGTATTAGTGCACAGTATTATTATATAGTAATAGTGCACAGTATTATTATATAGTAATAGTGCATAGTATTATTATATAGTATTAGTGCATAGTATTAACATATAGTAATTGTGCACAGTATTAATATATAGTAAGAGTGCATTGTATTATTATATAGTATTAGTGCATAGTATTATTATATAGTAATAGTGCATAGTATTATTATATAGTAATAGTGCACAGTATTATTATATAGTATTAGTGCATAGTATTAATATATAGTAATAGTGCACAGTATTATTATATAGTAGTAGTGCACAGTATTATTATATAGTATTAGTGCATAGTATTAATATATAGTAAGAGTGCACAATATTATTATATATTATTAGTGCACAGTATTATTATACAGTATTAGTGCATAGTATTAATATATAGTAATAGTGCACAGTATTATTGTACAGTAGTAGTGCATAGTATTAATATATAGTAATAGTGCACAGTATTATTATATAGTAGTAGTGCATAGTATTATTATATAGTATTAGTGCATAGTATTTATATATAGTATTAGTGCACAGTATTATTATACTGTATAGTAATAGTACATAGTATTAATATATAGCAATAGTGCACAGTATTATTATATAGTAGTAGTGCATAGTATTAATATATAGTAATAGTGCACAGTATTATTATATAGTATTAGTTCACAGTATTATTATATAATATTAGTGCACAGTATTATTATATAGTATTAGTGCATAGTATTAATATATAGTAATAGTGCACAGCATTAATATATAGTATTAGTGCACAGTATTATTATATAGTAATAGTGCACAGTATTATTATATAGCAATAGTGCACACTATTAATATATAGCAATAGTGCACAGTATTATTATATAGTATTAGTGCATAGTATTAATATATAGTAATAGTGCACAGTATTAATATATAGTATTAGTGCACAGTATTATTATATAGTAATAGTGCACAGTATTATTATATAGCAATAGTGCACACTATTAATATATAGCAATAGTGCACAGTATTATTATATAGTATTAGTGCATAGTATTAATATATAGTAATAGTGCACAGTATTAATATATAGTATTAGTGCACAGTATTATTATATAGTAATAGTGCACAGTATTATTATATAACAATAGTGCACAGCATTAATATATAGCAATAGTGCACAGTATTATTATATAGTACTAGAGCACAGTATTATTATATAGCAATAGTGCACAGTATTAATATATAGTAATAGTGCACAGTATTATTATATAGTAATAGTGCACAGTATTATTATATAGTATTAGTGCACAGTATTATTATATAGTAATAGTGCACAGTATTATTATATAGTAATAGTGCATAGTATTATTATATAGCATTAGTGCATAGTATTAACATATAGTAATAGTGCACAGTATTAATATATAGTAAGAGTGCATAGTATTATTATATAGTATTAGTGCATAGTATTATTATATAGTAAAAGTGCACAGTATTATTATATAGTAATAGTGCACAGTATTATTATATAGTATTAGTGCATAGTATTAATATATAGTATTAGTGCATAGTATTAATATATAGTAATAGTGCACAGTATTAATATATAGTATTAGTGCACAGTATTATTATATAGTAATAGTGCACAGTATTATTATACTGTATAGTAATAGTACATAGTATTAATATATAGCAATAGTGCACAGTATTATTATATAGTAGTAGTGCATAGTATTAATATATAGTAATAGTGCACAGTATTATTATATAGTATTAGTTCACAGTATTATTATATAGTATTAGTGCACAGTATTATTATATAGTATTAGTGCATAGTATTAATATATAGTAATAGTGCACAGTATTAATATATAGTATTAGTGCACAGTATTATTATATAGTAATAGTGCACAGTATTATTATATAGCAATAGTGCACAGTATTAATATATAGTAATAGTGCACAGTATTAATATATAGTATTAGTGCACAGTATTATTATATAGTAATAGTGCACAGTATTATTATATAGTAATAGTGCATAGTATTATTATATAGTATTAGTGCATAGTATTAACATATAGTAATAGTGCACAGTATTAATATATAGTAAGAGTGCATTGTATTATTATATAGTATTAGTGCATAGTATTATTATATAGTAATAGTGCATATTATTATTATATAGTAATAGTGCACAGTATTATCATATAGTATTAGTGCATAGTATTAATATATAGTAATAGTGCACAGTATTATTATATAGTAGTAGTGCACAGTATTATATAGTAATAGTGCACAGTATTATTATATAGTAATAGTGCATAGTATTATTATATAGTATTAGTGCATAGTATTAACATATAGTAATAGTGCACAGTATTAATATATAGTAAGAGTGCATAGTATTATTATATAGTATTAGTGCACAGTATTATTATATAGTAATAGTGCACAGTATTATTATATAGTAATAGTGCATAGTATTATTATATAGCATTAGTGCACAGTATTATTATATAGTAAGAGTGCATAGTATTATTATATAGTATTAGTGCACAGTATTATTATATAGTAATAGTGCACAGTATTATTATATAGTAATAGTGCATAGTATTATTATATAGTATTAGTGCATAGTATTAACATATAGTAATAGTGCACAGTTTTAATATATAGTAAGAGTGCATTGTATTATTATATAGTATTAGTGCATAGTATTATTATATAGTAATAGTGCATAGTATTATTATATAGTAATAGTGCACAGTATTATTATATAGTATTAGTGTATAGTATTAATATATAGTAATAGTGCACAGTATTATTATATAGTAGTAGTGCACAGTATTATTATATAGTAAGAGTGCACAGTATTATTATATATTATTAGTGCACAGTATTATTATACAGTATTAGTGCATAGTATTAATATATAGTAATAGTGCACAGTATTATTGTACAGTAGTAGTTCATAGTATTAATATATAGTAAGAGTGCATAGTATTATTATATAGTATTAGTGCACAGTATTATTATATAGTAATAGTGCACAGTATTATTATATAGTAATAGTGCATAGTATTATTATATAGTATTAGTGCATAGTATTAACATATAGTAATAGTGCACAGTATTAATATATAGTAAGAGTGCATTGTATTATTATATAGTATTAGTGCATAGTATTATTATATAGTAATAGTGCATAGTATTATTATATAGTAATAGTGCACAGTATTATTATATAGTATTAGTGCATAGTATTAATATATAGTAATAGTGCACAGTATTATTATATAGTAGTAGTGCACAGTATTATTATATAGTATTAGTGCATAGTATTAATATATAGTAAGAGTGCACAGTATTATTATATATTATTAGTGCACAGTATTATTATACAGTATTAGTGCATAGTATTAATATATAGTAATAGTGCACAGTATTATTGTACAGTAGTAGTGCATAGTATTAATATATAGTAATAGTGCACAGTATTATTATATAGTAGTAGTGCATAGTATTATTATATAGTATTAGTGCATAGTATTAATATATAGTATTAGTGCACAGTATTATTATACTGTATAGTAATAGTACATAGTATTAATATATAGCAATAGTGCACAGTATTATTATATAGTAGTAGTGCATAGTATTAATATATAGTAATAGTGCACAGTATTATTATATAGTATTAGTTCACAGTATTATTATATAATATTAGTGCACAGTATTATTATATAGTATTAGTGCATAGTATTAATATATAGTAATAGTGCACAGTATTAATATATAGTATTAGTGCACAGTATTATTATATAGTACTAGTGCACAGTATTATTATATAGCAATAGTGCACAGTATTAATATATAGCAATAGTGCACAGTATTATTATATAGTATTAGTGCATAGTATTAATATATAGTAATAGTGCACAGTATTAATATATAGTATTAGTGCACAGTATTATTATATAGTAATAGTGCACAGTATTATTATATAGCAAAAGTGCACACTATTAATATATAGCAATAGTGCACAGTATTATTATATAGTATTAGTGCATAGTATTAATATATAGTAATAGTGCACAGTATTAATATATAGTATTAGTTGCACAGTATTATTATATAGTAATAGTGCACAGTATTATTATATAACAATAGTGCACAGCATTAATATATAGCAATAGTGCACAGTATTATTATATAGTACTAGAGCACAGTATTATTATATAGCAATAGTGCACAGTATTAATATATAGTAATAGTGCACAGTATTATTATATAGTAATAGTGCACAGTATTATTATATAGTATTAGTGCACAGTATTATTATATAGTAATAGTGCACAGTATTATTATATAGTAATAGTGCATAGTATTATTATATAGCATTAGTGCATAGTATTAACATATAGTAATAGTGCACAGTATTAATATATAGTAAGAGTGCATAGTATTATTATATAGTATTAGTGCATAGTATTATTATATAGTAATTGTGCACAGTATTATTATATAGTAATAGTGCACAGTATTATTATATAGTAATAGTGCATAGTATTATTATATAGCATTAGTGCATAGTATTAACATATAGTAATAGTGCACAGTATTAATATATAGTAAGAGTGCATAGTATTATTATATAGTATTAGTGCATAGTATTATTATATAGTAATAGTGCATAGTATTATTATATAGCATTAGTGCATAGTATTAACATATAGTATTAGTGCATAGTATTAATATATAGTATTAGTGCATAGTATTAATATATAGTAATAGTGCACAGTATTAATATATAGTATTAGTGCACAGTATTATTATATAGTAATAGTGCACAGTATTATTATACTGTATAGTAATAGTACATAGTATTAATATATAGCAATAGTGCACAGTATTATTATATAGTAGTAGTGCATAGTATTAATATATAGTAATAGTGCACAGTATTATTATATAGTATTAGTTCACAGTATTATTATATAGTATTTGTGCACAGTATTATTATATAGTATTAGTGCATAGTATTAATATATAGTAATAGTGCACAGTATTAATATATAGTATTAGTGCACAGTATTATTATATAGTAATAGTGCACAGTATTATTATATAGCAATAGTGCACAGTATTAATATATAGCAATAGTGCACAGTATTATTATATAGTATTAGTGCATAGTATTAATATATAGTAATAGTGCACAGTATTAATATATAGTATTAGTGCACAGTATTATTATATAGTAATAGTGCACAGTATTATTATATAGCAATAGTGCACACTATTAATATATAGCAATAGTGCACAGTATTATTATTATATAGTATTAGTGCATAGTATTAATATATAGTAATAGTGCACAGTATTAATATATAGTATTAGTTGCACAGTATTATTATATAGTAATAGTGCACAGTATTATTATATAACAATAGTGCACAGCATTAATATATAGCAATAGTGCACAGTATTATTATATAGTACTAGAGCACAGTATTATTATATAGCAATAGTGCACAGTATTAATATATAGTAATAGTGCACAGTATTATTATATAGTAATAGTGCACAGTATTATTATATAGTATTAGTGCACAGTATTATTATATAGTAATAGTGCACAGTATTATTATATAGTAATAGTGCATAGTATTATTATATAGCATTAGTGCATAGTATTAACATATAGTAATAGTGCACAGTATTAATATATAGTAAGAGTGCATAGTATTATTATATAGTATTAGTGCATAGTATTATTATATAGTAATAGTGCACAGTATTATTATATAGTAATAGTGCACAGTATTATTATATAGTAATAGTGCATAGTATTATTATATAGCATTAGTGCATAGTATTAACATATAGTAATAGTGCACAGTATTAATATATAGTAAGAGTGCATAGTATTATTATATAGTATTAGTGCATAGTATTATTATATAGTAATAGTGCATAGTATTATTATATAGCATTAGTGCATAGTATTAACATATAGTATTAGTGCATAGTATTAATATATAGTATTAGTGCATAGTATTAATATATAGTAATAGTGCACAGTATTAATATATAGTATTAGTGCACAGTATTATTATATAGTAATAGTGCACAGTATTATTATACTGTATAGTAATAGTACATAGTATTAATATATAGCAATAGTGCACAGTATTATTATATAGTAGTAGTGCATAGTATTAATATATAGTAATAGTGCACAGTATTATTATATAGTATTAGTTCACAGTATTATTATATAGTATTTGTGCACAGTATTATTATATAGTATTAGTGCATAGTATTAATATATAGTAATAGTGCACAGTATTAATATATAGTATTAGTGCACAGTATTATTATATAGTAATAGTGCACAGTATTATTATATAGCAATAGTGCACAGTATTAATATATAGCAATAGTGCACAGTATTATTATATAGTATTAGTGCATAGTATTAATATATAGTAATAGTGCACAGTATTAATATATAGTATTAGTGCACAGTATTATTATATAGTAATAGTGCACAGTATTATTATATAGCAATAGTGCACACTATTAATATATAGCAATAGTGCACAGTATTATTATTATATAGTATTAGTGCATAGTATTAATATATAGTAATAGTGCACAGTATTAATATATAGTATTAGTGCACAGTATTATTATATAGTAATAGTGCACAGTATTATTATATAGTAATAGTGCATAGTATTATTATATAGTATTAGTGCATAGTATTAACATATAGTAATAGTGCACAGTATTAATATATAGTAAGAGTGCATTGTATTATTATATAGTATTAGTGCATAGTATTATTATATAGTATTAGTGCACAGTATTATTATATAGTAATAGTGCACAGTATTATTATATAGCAATAGTGCACACTATTAATATATAGCAATAGTGCACAGTATTATTATTATATAGTATTAGTGCATAGTATTAATATATAGTAATAGTGCACAGTATTAATATATAGTATTAGTGCACAGTATTATTATATAGTAATAGTGCACAGTATTATTATATAGTAATAGTGCATAGTATTATTATATAGTATTAGTGCATAGTATTACATATAGTAATAGTGCACAGTATTAATATATAGTAAGAGTGCATTGTATTATTATATAGTATTAGTGCATAGTATTATTATATAGTATTAGTGCACAGTATTATTATATAGTAATAGTGCACAGTATTATTATATAGCAATAGTGCACACTATTAATATATAGCAATAGTGCACAGTATTATTATTATATAGTATTAGTGCATAGTATTAATATATAGTATTAGTGCACAGTATTATTATATAGTAATAGTGCACAGTATTATTATATAGCAATAGTGCACACTATTAATATATAGCAATAGTGCACAGTATTATTATATAGTATTAGTGCATAGTATTAATATATAGTAATAGTGCACAGTATTAATATATAGTATTAGTTGCACAGTATTATTATATAGTAATAGTGCACAGTATTATTACATAACAATAGTGCACAGCATTAATATATAGCAATAGTGCACAGTATTATTATATAGTACTAGAGCACAGTATTATTATATAGCAATAGTGCACAGTATTAATATATAGTAATAGTGCACAGTATTATTATATAGTAATAGTGCACAGTATTATTATATAGTATTAGTGCACAGTATTATTATATAGTAATAGTGCACAGTATTATTATATAGTAATAGTGCATAGTATTATTATATAGCATTAGTGCATAGTATTAACATATAGTAATAGTGCACAGTATTAATATATAGTAAGAGTGCATAGTATTATTATATAGTATTAGTGCATAGTATTATTATATAGTAATAGTGCACAGTATTATTATATAGTAATAGTGCACAGTATTATTATATAGTAATAGTGCAAAGTATTATTATATAGCATTAGTGCATAGTATTAACATATAGTAATAGTGCACAGTATTAATATATAGTAAGAGTGCATAGTATTATTATATAGTATTAGTGCATAGTATTATTATATAGTAATAGTGCATAGTATTATTATATAGCATTAGTGCATAGTATTAACATATAGTATTAGTGCATAGTATTAATATATAGTATTAGTGCATAGTATTAATATATAGTAATAGTGCACAGTATTAATATATAGTATTAGTGCACAGTATTATTATATAGTAATAGTGCACAGTATTATTATACTGTATAGTAATAGTACATAGTATTAATATATAGCAATAGTGCACAGTATTATTATATAGTAGTAGTGCATAGTATTAATATATAGTAATAGTGCACAGTATTATTATATAGTATTAGTTCACAGTATTATTATATAGTATTTGTGCACAGTATTATTATATAGTATTAGTGCATAGTATTAATATATAGTAATAGTACACAGTATTAATATATAGTATTAGTGCACAGTATTATTATATAGTAATAGTGCACAGTATTATTATATAGTAATAGTGCATAGTATTATTATATAGTATTAGTGCATAGTATTAACATATAGTAATAGTGCACAGTATTAATATATAGTAAGAGTGCATTGTATTATTATATAGTATTAGTGCATAGTATTATTATATAGTAATAGTGCATATTATTATTATATAGTAATAGTGCACAGTATTATTATATAGTATTAGTGCATAGTATTAATATATAGTAATAGTGCACAGTATTATTATATAGTAGTAGTGCATAGTATTATTATATAGTATTAGTGCATAGTATTAATATATAGTAAGAGTGCACAGTATTATTATATTTTATTAGTGCACAGTATTATTATACAGTATTAGTGCATAGTATTAATATATAGTAATAGTGCACAGTATTATTGTACAGTAGTAGTGCATAGTATTAATATATAGTAATAGTGCACAGTATTATTATATAGTAGTAGTGCATAGAATTATTATATAGTATTAGTGCATAGTATTAATATATAGTATTAGTGCACAGTATTATTATACTGTATAGTAATAGTACATAGTATTAATATATAGCAATAGTGCACAGTATTATTATATAGTAGTAGTGCATAGTATTAATATATAGTAATAGTGCACAGTATTATTATATAGTATTAGTTCACAGTATTATTATATAATATTAGTGCACAGTATTATTATATAGTATTAGTGCATAGTATTAATATATAGTAATAGTGCACAGTATTAATATATAGTATTAGTGCACAGTATTATTATATAGTAATAGTGCACAGTATTATTATATAGCAATAGTGCACAGTATTAATATATAGCAATAGTGCACAGTATTATTATATAGTATTAGTGCATAGTATTAATATATAGTAATAGTGCAAAGTATTAATATATAGTATTAGTGCACAGTATTATTATATAGTAATAGTGCACAGTATTATTATATAGCAATAGTGCACACTATTAATATATAGCAATAGTGCACAGTATTATTATATAGTACTAGAGCACAGTATTATTATATAGCAATAGTGCACAGTATTAATATATAGTAATAGTGCACAGTATTATTATATAGTAATAGTGCACAGTATTATTATACTGTATAGTAATAGTACATAGTATTAATATATAGCAATAGTGCACAGTATTATTATATAGTAGTAGTGCATAGTATTAATATATAATAATAGTGCACAGTATTAATATATAGTATTAGTGCACAGTATTATTATATAGTAATAGTGCACAGTATTATTATATAGCAATAGTGCACAGTATTAATATATAGCAATAGTGTACAGTATTATTACATAGTACTAGAGCACAGTATTATTATATAGCAATAGTGCACAGTATTAATATATAGTAATAGTGCACAGTATTAATATATAGCAATAGTGCACAGTATTATTATATAGTAGTAGTGCATAGTATTAATATATAGTAATAGTGCATAGTATTATTATATAGTATTAGTGCACAGTATTATTATATAGTATTAGTGCACAGTATTAATATATAGTAATAGTGCACAATATTATTATATAGTATTAGTGCATAGTATTAATATATAGTAAAAGTGCACAGTATTAATATATAGTATTAGTGCACAGTATTATTATATAGTAATAGTGCACAGTATTATTATATAGCAATAGTGCATAGTATTAATATATAGTAATAGTGCACAGTATTAATATATAGTAATAGTGCATAGTATTATTATATAGTATTAGTGCACAGTATTATTATATAGTATTAGTGCACAGTATTAATATATAGTAATAGTGCACAATATTATTATATAGTATTAGTGCATAGTATTAATATATAGTAATAGTGCACAGTATTAATATATAGTATTAGTGCACAGTATTATTATATAGTAATAGTGCACAGTATTATTATATAGCAATAGTACACAGTATTAATATATAGCAATAGTGTACAGTATTATTACATAGTACTAGAGCACAGTATTATTATATAGCAATAGTGCACAGTATTAATATATAGTAATAGTGCACAGTATTATTATATAGTAATAGTGCACAGTATTATTATATAGTATTAGTGCATAGTATTAATATATAGTAATAGTGCACAGTATTAATATATAGTATTAGTGCACAGTATTATTATATAGTAATAGTGCACAGTATTATTATATAGTAATAGTGCATAGTATTATTATATAGTATTAGTGCATAGTATTAACATATAGTAATAGTGCACAGTATTAATATATAGTAAGAGTGCATAGTATTATTATATAGTATTAGTGCACAGTATTATTATATAGTAATAGTGCACAGTATTATTATATAGTAATAGTGCATAGTATTATTATATAGCATTAGTGCACAGTATTATTATATAGTAAGAGTGCATAGTATTATTATATAGTATTAGTGCACAGTATTATTATATAGTAATAGTGCACAGTATTATTATATAGTAATAGTGCATAGTATTATTATATAGTATTAGTGCATAGTATTAACATATAGTAATAGTGCACAGTATTAATATATAGTAAGAGTGCATTGTATTATTATATAGTATTAGTGCATAGTATTATTATATAGTAATAGTGCATAGTATTATTATATAGTAATAGTGCACAGTATTATTATATAGTATTAGTGCATAGTATTAATATATAGTAATAGTGCACAGTATTATTATATAGTAGTAGTGCACAGTATTATTATATAGTATTAGTGCATAGTATTAATATTTAGTAAGAGTGCACATTATTATTATATATTATTAGTGCACAGTATTATTATACAGTATTAGTGCATAGTATTAATATATAGTAATAGTGCACAGTATTATTGTACAGTAGTAGTGCATAGTATTAATATATAGTAAGAGTGCATAGTATTATTATATAGTATTAGTGCACAGTATTATTATATAGTAATAGTGCACAGTATTATTATATAGTAATAGTGCATAGTATTATTATATAGTATTAGTGCATAGTATTAACATATAGTAATTGTGCACAGTATTAATATATAGTAAGAGTGCATTGTATTATTATATAGTATTAGTGCATAGTATTATTATATAGTAATAGTGCATAGTATTATTATATAGTAATAGTGCACAGTATTATTATATAGTATTAGTGCATAGTATTAATATATAGTAATAGTGCACAGTATTATTATATAGTAGTAGTGCACAGTATTATTATATAGTATTAGTGCATAGTATTAATATATAGTAAGAGTGCACAGTATTATTATATATTATTAGTGCACAGTATTATTATACAGTATTAGTGCATAGTATTAATATATAGTAATAGTGCACAGTATTATTGTACAGTAGTAGTGCATAGTATTAATATATAGTAATAGTGCACAGTATTATTATATAGTAGTAGTGCATAGTATTATTATATAGTATTAGTGCATAGTATTTATATATAGTATTAGTGCACAGTATTATTATACTGTATAGTAATAGTACATAGTATTAATATATAGCAATAGTGCACAGTATTATTATATAGTAGTAGTGCATAGTATTAATATATAGTAATAGTGCACAGTATTATTATATAGTATTAGTTCACAGTATTATTATATAATATTAGTGCACAGTATTATTATATAGTATTAGTGCATAGTATTAATATATAGTAATAGTGCACAGCATTAATATATAGTATTAGTGCACAGTATTATTATATAGTAATAGTGCACAGTATTATTATATAGCAATAGTGCACACTATTAATATATAGCAATAGTGCACAGTATTATTATATAGTATTAGTGCATAGTATTAATATATAGTAATAGTGCACAGTATTAATATATAGTATTAGTGCACAGTATTATTATATAGTAATAGTGCACAGTATTATTATATAGCAATAGTGCACAGTATTAATATATAGCAATAGTGTACAGTATTATTACATAGTACTAGAGCACAGTATTATTATATAGCAATAGTGCACAGTATTAATATATAGTAATAGTGCACAGTATTATTATATAATAATAGTGCACAGTATTATTATATAGTATTAGTGCATAGTATTAATATATAGTAATAGTGCACAGTATTAATATATAGTATTAGTGCACAGTATTATTATATAGTAATAGTGCACAGTATTATTATATAGTAATAGTGCATAGTATTATTATATAGTATTAGTGCATAGTATTAACATATAGTAATAGTGCACAGTATTAATATATAGTAAGAGTGCATAGTATTATTATATAGTATTAGTGCACAGTATTATTATATAGTAATAGTGCACAGTATTATTATATAGTAATAGTGCATAGTATTATTATATAGCATTAGTGCACAGTATTATTATATAGTAAGAGTGCATAGTATTATTATATAGTATTAGTGCACAGTATTATTATATAGTAATAGTGCACAGTATTATTATATAGTAATAGTGCATAGTATTATTATATAGTATTAGTGCATAGTATTAACATATAGTAATAGTGCACAGTATTAATATATAGTAAGAGTGCATTGTATTATTATATAGTATTAGTGCATAGTATTATTATATAGTAATAGTGCATAGTATTATTATATAGTAATAGTGCACAGTATTATTATATAGTATTAGTGCATAGTATTAATATATAGTAATAGTGCACAGTATTATTATATAGTAGTAGTGCACAGTATTATTATATAGTATTAGTGCATAGTATTAATATTTAGTAAGAGTGCACATTATTATTATATATTATTAGTGCACAGTATTATTATACAGTATTAGTGCATAGTATTAATATATAGTAATAGTGCACAGTATTATTGTACAGTAGTAGTGCATAGTATTAATATATAGTAAGAGTGCATAGTATTATTATATAGTATTAGTGCACAGTATTATTATATAGTAATAGTGCACAGTATTATTATATAGTAATAGTGCATAGTATTATTATATAGTATTAGTGCATAGTATTAACATATAGTAATTGTGCACAGTATTAATATATAGTAAGAGTGCATTGTATTATTATATAGTATTAGTGCATAGTATTATTATATAGTAATAGTGCATAGTATTATTATATAGTAATAGTGCACAGTATTATTATATAGTATTAGTGCATAGTATTAATATATAGTAATAGTGCACAGTATTATTATATAGTAGTAGTGCACAGTATTATTATATAGTATTAGTGCATAGTATTAATATATAGTAAGAGTGCACAGTATTATTATATATTATTAGTGCACAGTATTATTATACAGTATTAGTGCATAGTATTAATATATAGTAATAGTGCACAGTATTATTGTACAGTAGTAGTGCATAGTATTAATATATAGTAATAGTGCACAGTATTATTATATAGTAGTAGTGCATAGTATTATTATATAGTATTAGTGCATAGTATTTATATATAGTATTAGTGCACAGTATTATTATACTGTATAGTAATAGTACATAGTATTAATATATAGCAATAGTGCACAGTATTATTATATAGTAGTAGTGCATAGTATTAATATATAGTAATAGTGCACAGTATTATTATATAGTATTAGTTCACAGTATTATTATATAATATTAGTGCACAGTATTATTATATAGTATTAGTGCATAGTATTAATATATAGTAATAGTGCACAGCATTAATATATAGTATTAGTGCACAGTATTATTATATAGTAATAGTGCACAGTATTATTATATAGCAATAGTGCACACTATTAATATATAGCAATAGTGCACAGTATTATTATATAGTATTAGTGCATAGTATTAATATATAGTAATAGTGCACAGTATTAATATATAGTATTAGTGCACAGTATTATTATATAGTAATAGTGCACAGTATTATTATATAGCAATAGTGCACACTATTAATATATAGCAATAGTGCACAGTATTATTATATAGTATTAGTGCATAGTATTAATATATAGTAATAGTGCACAGTATTAATATATAGTATTAGTGCACAGTATTATTATATAGTAATAGTGCACAGTATTATTATATAACAATAGTGCACAGCATTAATATATAGCAATAGTGCACAGTATTATTATATAGTACTAGAGCACAGTATTATTATATAGCAATAGTGCACAGTATTAATATATAGTAATAGTGCACAGTATTATTATATAGTAATAGTGCACAGTATTATTATATAGTATTAGTGCACAGTATTATTATATAGTAATAGTGCACAGTATTATTATATAGTAATAGTGCATAGTATTATTATATAGCATTAGTGCATAGTATTAACATATAGTAATAGTGCACAGTATTAATATATAGTAAGAGTGCATAGTATTATTATATAGTATTAGTGCATAGTATTATTATATAGTAAAAGTGCACAGTATTATTATATAGTAATAGTGCACAGTATTATTATATAGTATTAGTGCATAGTATTAATATATAGTATTAGTGCATAGTATTAATATATAGTAATAGTGCACAGTATTAATATATAGTATTAGTGCACAGTATTATTATATAGTAATAGTGCACAGTATTATTATACTGTATAGTAATAGTACATAGTATTAATATATAGCAATAGTGCACAGTATTATTATATAGTAGTAGTGCATAGTATTAATATATAGTAATAGTGCACAGTATTATTATATAGTATTAGTTCACAGTATTATTATATAGTATTAGTGCACAGTATTATTATATAGTATTAGTGCATAGTATTAATATATAGTAATAGTGCACAGTATTAATATATAGTATTAGTGCACAGTATTATTATATAGTAATAGTGCACAGTATTATTATATAGCAATAGTGCACAGTATTAATATATAGTAATAGTGCACAGTATTAATATATAGTATTAGTGCACAGTATTATTATATAGTAATAGTGCATAGTATTATTATATAGTATTAGTGCATAGTATTAACATATAGTAATAGTGCACAGTATTAATATATAGTAAGAGTGCATTGTATTATTATATAGTATTAGTGCATAGTATTATTATATAGTAATAGTGCATATTATTATTATATAGTAATAGTGCACAGTATTATCATATAGTATTAGTGCATAGTATTAATATATAGTAATAGTGCACAGTATTATTATATAGTAGTAGTGCACAGTATTATATAGTAATAGTGCACAGTATTATTATATAGTAATAGTGCATAGTATTATTATATAGTATTAGTGCATAGTATTAACATATAGTAATAGTGCACAGTATTAATATATAGTAAGAGTGCATAGTATTATTATATAGTATTAGTGCACAGTATTATTATATAGTAATAGTGCACAGTATTATTATATAGTAATAGTGCATAGTATTATTATATAGCATTAGTGCACAGTATTATTATATAGTAAGAGTGCATAGTATTATTATATAGTATTAGTGCACAGTATTATTATATAGTAATAGTGCACAGTATTATTATATAGTAATAGTGCATAGTATTATTATATAGTATTAGTGCATAGTATTAACATATAGTAATAGTGCACAGTTTTAATATATAGTAAGAGTGCATTGTATTATTATATAGTATTAGTGCATAGTATTATTATATAGTAATAGTGCATAGTATTATTATATAGTAATAGTGCACAGTATTATTATATAGTATTAGTGCATAGTATTAATATATAGTAATAGTGCACAGTATTATTATATAGTAGTAGTGCACAGTATTATTATATAGTATTAGTGCATAGTATTAATATATAGTAAGAGTGCACAGTATTATTATATATTATTAGTGCACAGTATTATTATACAGTATTAGTGCATAGTATTAATATATAGTAATAGTGCACAGTATTATTGTACAGTAGTAGTTCATAGTATTAATATATAGTAAGAGTGCATAGTATTATTATATAGTATTAGTGCACAGTATTATTATATAGTAATAGTGCACAGTATTATTATATAGTAATAGTGCATAGTATTATTATATAGTATTAGTGCATAGTATTAACATATAGTAATAGTGCACAGTATTAATATATAGTAAGAGTGCATTGTATTATTATATAGTATTAGTGCATAGTATTATTATATAGTAATAGTGCATAGTATTATTATATAGTAATAGTGCACAGTATTATTATATAGTATTAGTGCATAGTATTAATATATAGTAATAGTGCACAGTATTATTATATAGTAGTAGTGCACAGTATTATTATATAGTATTAGTGCATAGTATTAATATATAGTAAGAGTGCACAGTATTATTATATATTATTAGTGCACAGTATTATTATACAGTATTAGTGCATAGTATTAATATATAGTAATAGTGCACAGTATTATTGTACAGTAGTAGTGCATAGTATTAATATATAGTAATAGTGCACAGTATTATTATATAGTAGTAGTGCATAGTATTATTATATAGTATTAGTGCATAGTATTAATATATAGTATTAGTGCACAGTATTATTATACTGTATAGTAATAGTACATAGTATTAATATATAGCAATAGTGCACAGTATTATTATATAGTAGTAGTGCATAGTATTAATATATAGTAATAGTGCACAGTATTATTATATAGTATTAGTTCACAGTATTATTATATAATATTAGTGCACAGTATTATTATATAGTATTAGTGCATAGTATTAATATATAGTAATAGTGCACAGTATTAATATATAGTATTAGTGCACAGTATTATTATATAGTACTAGTGCACAGTATTATTATATAGCAATAGTGCACAGTATTAATATATAGCAATAGTGCACAGTATTATTATATAGTATTAGTGCATAGTATTAATATATAGTAATAGTGCACAGTATTAATATATAGTATTAGTGCACAGTATTATTATATAGTAATAGTGCACAGTATTATTATATAGCAATAGTGCACACTATTAATATATAGCAATAGTGCACAGTATTATTATATAGTATTAGTGCATAGTATTAATATATAGTAATAGTGCACAGTATTAATATATAGTATTAGTTGCACAGTATTATTATATAGTAATAGTGCACAGTATTATTATATAACAATAGTGCACAGCATTAATATATAGCAATAGTGCACAGTATTATTATATAGTACTAGAGCACAGTATTATTATATAGCAATAGTGCACAGTATTAATATATAGTAATAGTGCACAGTATTATTATATAGTAATAGTGCACA
This sequence comes from Leptodactylus fuscus, assembly GCF_031893055.1. Lineage (NCBI taxonomy): Eukaryota > Metazoa > Chordata > Amphibia > Anura > Leptodactylidae > Leptodactylus > Leptodactylus fuscus. Next base: position 366,142,598 of record NC_134265.1, on the reverse strand, counting down.
GTATTATTATATAGTATTAGTGCACAGTATTATTATATAGTAATAGTGCACAGTATTATTATATAGTAATAGTGCATAGTATTATTATATAGCATTAGTGCATAGTATTAACATATAGTAATAGTGCACAGTATTAATATATAGTAAGAGTGCATAGTATTATTATATAGTATTAGTGCATAGTATTATTATATAGTAATAGTGCACAGTATTATTATATAGTAATAGTGCACAGTATTATTATATAGTAATAGTGCATAGTATTATTATATAGCATTAGTGCATAGTATTAACATATAGTAATAGTGCACAGTATTAATATATAGTAAGAGTGCATAGTATTATTATATAGTATTAGTGCATAGTATTATTATATAGTAATAGTGCATAGTATTATTATATAGCATTAGTGCATAGTATTAACATATAGTATTAGTGCATAGTATTAATATATAGTATTAGTGCATAGTATTAATATATAGTAATAGTGCACAGTATTAATATATAGTATTAGTGCACAGTATTATTATATAGTAATAGTGCACAGTATTATTATACTGTATGGTAATAGTACATAGTATTAATATATAGCAATAGTGCACAGTATTATTATATAGTAGTAGTGCATAGTATTAATATATAGTAATAGTGCACAGTATTATTATATAGTATTAGTTCACAGTATTATTATATAGTATTTGTGCACAGTATTATTATATAGTATTAGTGCATAGTATTAATATATAGTAATAGTGCACAGTATTAATATATAGTATTAGTGCACAGTATTATTATATAGTAATAGTGCACAGTATTATTATATAGCAATAGTGCACAGTATTAATATATAGCAATAGTGCACAGTATTATTATATAGTATTAGTGCATAGTATTAATATATAGTAATAGTGCACAGTATTAATATATAGTATTAGTGCACAGTATTATTATATAGTAATAGTGCACAGTATTATTATATAGCAATAGTGCACACTATTAATATATAGCAATAGTGCACAGTATTATTATTATATAGTATTAGTGCATAGTATTAATATATAGTAATAGTGCACAGTATTAATATATAGTATTAGTTGCACAGTATTATTATATAGTAATAGTGCACAGTATTATTATATAACAATAGTGCACAGCATTAATATATAGCAATAGTGCACAGTATTATTATATAGTACTAGAGCACAGTATTATTATATAGCAATAGTGCACAGTATTAATATATAGTAATAGTGCACAGTATTATTATATAGTAATAGTGCACAGTATTATTATATAGTATTAGTGCACAGTATTATTATATAGTAATAGTGCACAGTATTATTATATAGTAATAGTGCATAGTATTATTATATAGCATTAGTGCATAGTATTAACATATAGTAATAGTGCACAGTATTAATATATAGTAAGAGTGCATAGTATTATTATATAGTATTAGTGCATAGTATTATTATATAGTAATAGTGCACAGTATTATTATATAGTAATAGTGCACAGTATTATTATATAGTAATAGTGCATAGTATTATTATATAGCATTAGTGCATAGTATTAACATATAGTAATAGTGCACAGTATTAATATATAGTAAGAGTGCATAGTATTATTATATAGTATTAGTGCATAGTATTATTATATAGTAATAGTGCATAGTATTATTATATAGCATTAGTGCATAGTATTAACATATAGTATTAGTGCATAGTATTAATATATAGTATTAGTGCATAGTATTAATATATAGTAATAGTGCACAGTATTAATATATAGTATTAGTGCACAGTATTATTATATAGTAATAGTGCACAGTATTATTATACTGTATAGTAATAGTACATAGTATTAATATATAGCAATAGTGCACAGTATTATTATATAGTAGTAGTGCATAGTATTAATATATAGTAATAGTGCACAGTATTATTATATAGTATTAGTTCACAGTATTATTATATAGTATTTGTGCACAGTATTATTATATAGTATTAGTGCATAGTATTAATATATAGTAATAGTGCACAGTATTAATATATAGTATTAGTGCACAGTATTATTATATAGTAATAGTGCACAGTATTATTATATAGCAATAGTGCACAGTATTAATATATAGCAATAGTGCACAGTATTATTATATAGTATTAGTGCATAGTATTAATATATAGTAATAGTGCACAGTATTAATATATAGTATTAGTGCACAGTATTATTATATAGTAATAGTGCACAGTATTATTATATAGCAATAGTGCACACTATTAATATATAGCAATAGTGCACAGTATTATTATTATATAGTATTAGTGCATAGTATTAATATATAGTAATAGTGCACAGTATTAATATATAGTATTAGTGCACAGTATTATTATATAGTAATAGTGCACAGTATTATTATATAGTAATAGTGCATAGTATTATTATATAGTATTAGTGCATAGTATTAACATATAGTAATAGTGCACAGTATTAATATATAGTAAGAGTGCATTGTATTATTATATAGTATTAGTGCATAGTATTATTATATAGTATTAGTGCACAGTATTATTATATAGTAATAGTGCACAGTATTATTATATAGCAATAGTGCACACTATTAATATATAGCAATAGTGCACAGTATTATTATTATATAGTATTAGTGCATAGTATTAATATATAGTAATAGTGCACAGTATTAATATATAGTATTAGTGCACAGTATTATTATATAGTAATAGTGCACAGTATTATTATATAGTAATAGTGCATAGTATTATTATATAGTATTAGTGCATAGTATTAACATATAGTAATAGTGCACAGTATTAATATATAGTAAGAGTGCATTGTATTATTATATAGTATTAGTGCATAGTATTATTATATAGTATTAGTGCACAGTATTATTATATAGTAATAGTGCACAGTATTATTATATAGCAATAGTGCACACTATTAATATATAGCAATAGTGCACAGTATTATTATTATATAGTATTAGTGCATAGTATTAATATATAGTAATAGTGCACAGTATTAATATATAGTATTAGTGCACAGTATTATTATATAGTAATAGTGCACAGTATTATTATATAGTAATAGTGCATAGTATTATTATATAGTATTAGTGCATAGTATTAACATATAGTAATAGTGCACAGTATTAATATATAGTAAGAGTGCATTGTATTATTATATAGTATTAGTGCATAGTATTATTATATAGTATTAGTGCACAGTATTATTATATAGTAATAGTGCACAGTATTATTATATAGTAATAGTGCATAGTATTATTATATAGCATTAGTGCACAGTATTATTATATAGTAAGAGTGCATAGTATTATTATATAGTATTAGTGCACAGTATTATTATATAGTAATAGTGCACAGTATTATTATATAGTAATAGTGCATAGTATTATTATATAGTATTAGTGCATAGTATTAACATATAGTAATAGTGCACAGTATTAATATATAGAGATGAGCGAACACTAAAATGTTCGAGGTTCGAAATTCGATTCGAACAGCCGCTCAATGTTCGTGTGTTCGAACGGGTTTCGAACCCCATTATAGTCTATGGGGAACAGATACTCGTTAAGGGGGAAACCCAAATCCGTGTCTGGAGGGTCACCAAGTCCACTATGACACCCCAGGAAATGATGCCAACACCTCTGGAATGACACTGGGACAGCAGGGGAAGCATGTCTGGGGGCATCTAACACACCAAAGACCCTCTATTACCCCAACATCACAGCCTAACAACTACACACTTTACACACTCAATACCACCTCTCTGACAGTAGGAAAACACCTTGAAACATGTGTATTTGGCACTTGCAGTGAGGAGAGCTTGTCACCAGCAGTGAATTTGGCCCTTGTAGTAAGTTGAGGTTGGCACCAACATTTGTTTTGAAAATCAGGGTGGATTGAGCCTCTAACCAGCAGAGTTTGGGCAAATTCATGGTGGAGGGAGCCTCTAAAAACCCCAGTTTGGACCAATTCATGGTGGAGGGAGACTCTAAAAACCCCAGTTTGGACCAATTCATGGTGGAGGGAGACTCTAAAAACCCCAGTTTGGACCAATTCATGGTGGAGGGAGCCTCTAAAAACCCCAGTTTGGACCAATTCATGGTGGAGGGAGCCTCTAACCAGCCCAGTTTGGACCAATTAATGGTGGAGGGAGCCTCTAAACAGCCAAGTTTTGGGAAATTCATGGTGGAGGGAGCCTCTAACCAGCCCAGTTTGGACCAATTCATGGTGGAGGGAGCCTCTAAACAGCCCAGTTTGGGCAAATTCATGGTGGAGGGAGCCTCTAACCAGCCCAGTTTGGACCAATTAATGGTGGAGGGAGCCTCTAACCAGCCCAGTTTGGACCAATTAATGGTGGAGGGAGCCTCTAACCACCCCAGTTTGGGCAAATTCATGGTGGAGGGAGCCTCTAACCAGCCCAGTTTGGACCAATTAATGGTGGAGGGAGCCTCTAAACAGCCCAGTTTGGGCAAATTCATGGTGGAGGGAGCCTCTAAACAGCCAAGTTTGGACCAATTAATGGTGGAGGGAGCCTCTAAACAGCCCAGTTTGGGCAAATTCATGGTGGAGGGAGCCTCTAAAAAACCCAGTTTGGACCAATTCATGGTGGAGGGAGCCTCTAATTAGCCCAGTTTGGACCAATTAATTGTGGAGGGAGCCTCTAACCAGCCCAGTTTGGACCAATTAATGGTGGAGGGAGCCTCTAAAAAACCCAGTTTGGACCAATTCATGGTGGAGGGAGCCTCTAATTAGCCCAGTTTGGACCAATTAATTGTGGAGGGAGCCTCTAACCAGCCCAGTTTGGACCAATTAATGGTGGAGGGAGCCTCTAACCACCCCAGTTTGGACCAATTCATGGTGGAGGGAGCCTCTAACCACCCCAGTTTGGACCAATTCATGGTGGAGGGAGCCTCTAAACAGCCCAGTTTGGGCAAATTCATGGTGGAGGGAGCCTCTAACCACCCCAGTTTGGACCAATTCATGGTGGAGGGAGCCTCTAAACAGCCCAGTTTGGGCAAATTCATGGTGGAGGGAGCCTCTAACCAGCCCAGTTTGGACCAATTAATGGTGGAGGGAGCCTCTAAACAGCCCAGTTTGGGCAAATTCATGGTGGAGGGAGCCTCTAACCAGCCCAGTTTGGACCAATTAATGGTGGAGGGAGCCTCTAAACAGCCAAGTTTTGGGAAATTCATGGTGGAGGGAGCCTCTAACCAGCCCAGTTTGGACCAATTAATGGTGGAGGGAGCCTCTAACCACCCCAGTTTGGGCAAATTCATGGTGGAGGGAGCCTCTAACCAGCCCAGTTTGGACCAATTAATGGTGGAGGGAGCCTCTAAACAGCCCAGTTTGGGCAAATTCATGGTGGAGGGAGCCTCTAAACAGCCAAGTTTTGGGAAATTCATGGTGGAGGGAGCCTCTAACCAGCCCAGTTTGGACCAATTCATGGTGGAGGGAGCCTCTAAACAGCCCAGTTTGGGCAAATTCATGGTGGAGGGAGCCTCTAAAAAACCCAGTTTGGACCAATTCATGGTGGAGGGAGCCTCTAATTAGCCCAGTTTGGACCAATTAATTGTGGAGGGAGCCTCTAACCAGCCCAGTTTGGACCAATTAATGGTGGAGGGAGCCTCTAAACAGCCCAGTTTGGGCAAATTCATGGTGGAGGGAGCCTCTAAACAGCCAAGTTTTGGGAAATTCATGGTGGAGGGAGCCTCTAACCAGCCCAGTTTGGACCAATTCATGGTGGAGGGAGCCTCTAAACAGCCCAGTTTGGGCAAATTCATGGTGGAGGGAGCCTCTAAAAAACCCAGTTTGGACCAATTCATGGTGGAGGGAGCCTCTAATTAGCCCAGTTTGGACCAATTAATTGTGGAGGGAGCCTCTAACCAGCCCAGTTTGGACCAATTAATGGTGGAGGGAGCCTCTAACCACCCCAGTTTGGACCAATTCATGGTGGAGGGAGCCTCTAACCACCCCAGTTTGGACCAATTCATGGTGGAGGGAGCCTCTAAACAGCCCAGTTTGGGCAAATTCATGGTGGAGGGAGCCTCTAACCAGCCCAGTTTGGACCAATTAATGGTGGAGGGAGCCTCTAAACAGCCCAGTTTGGGCAAATTCATGGTGGAGGGAGCCTCTAACCAGCCCAGTTTGGACCAATTAATGGTGGAGGGAGCCTCTAAACAGCCAAGTTTTGGGAAATTCATGGTGGAGGGAGCCTCTAACCAGCCCAGTTTGGACCAATTAATGGTGGAGGGAGCCTCTAACCACCCCAGTTTGGGCAAATTCATGGTGGAGGGAGCCTCTAACCAGCCCAGTTTGGACCAATTAATGGTGGAGGGAGCCTCTAAACAGCCCAGTTTGGGCAAATTCATGGTGGAGGGAGCCTCTAAACAGCCAAGTTTTGGGAAATTCATGGTGGAGGGAGCCTCTAACCAGCCCAGTTTGGACCAATTCATGGTGGAGGGAGCCTCTAAACAGCCCAGTTTGGGCAAATTCATGGTGGAGGGAGCCTCTAAAAAACCCAGTTTGGACCAATTCATGGTGGAGGGAGCCTCTAAACAGCCCAGTTTGGGCAAATTCATGGTGGAGGGAGCCTCTAACCAGCAGAGTTGGGGGAAATCAGGGTGGAGGGAGCCTAGTATTAGCAGAATTGTGCAACGCTTATGGTGGATGAGTATGAGGATGCGGAGGAATTGGAGAGGTTGAGTACAGACATGGAGTTTCATGTTGGGGTGCTTTACACAGGTGGGCACAAAAATGACGGCTCTACCCAGTGGTGGTTCATTTTTATCAAAGTGAGCCGGTCGGCACTCTCAGCTGACAGACGGGTGCGCTTGTCAGTGATGATGCCACCGGCTGCACTGAACACCCTCTCAGATAGGACGCTGGCGGCAGGACAGGACAGCACCTCCAAGGCATATAGGGCAAGTTCAAGCCACAGGTCCAACTTCGACACCCAATACGTGTAGGGCGCAGAGGGGTCGGAGAGGACAGGGCTGTGGTCGGAAAGGTATTCCCGCAACATGCGCCTATACTTCTCACGCCTGGTGACACTAGGACCCTCCGTGGCGGCACTTTGGCGAGGGGGTGCCATCAAGGTGTCCCAGACCTTAGACAGTGTGCCCCTCGTTTGTGTGGACCGGTGAGAACTTGGTTGCCTACTGGAGGAACTGCCCTCCCTGCCGCCAACGTCACATGCTGGAAACATCTCCATCATATTCTGCACCAATTGCCTGTGGCAAGCATTGATGCGATTGGCCCTCCCCTCTACCGGAATAAAAGACGAGATGTTGTTTTTATACCGGGGGTCAAGGATAGCAAAGATCCAGTACTGGTTGTCCTCCATGATTTTGACAATACGCTTGTCGGTTGTAAAGCACCCCAACATGAACTCAGCCATGTCTGCCACAGTGTTAGTTGGCATGACTCCTCTGGCCCCACCGGAAAGTTCAATCTCCATTTCCTCCTCATCCTCCATGTCTACCCATCCGCGCTGCAACAATGGGACGATTCGAAGTTGCCCGGAAGCCTCCTGTATCACCATCACATCATCGGACAACTCTTCTTCCTCCTCCTCCTCCTCCTCCTCCTCCATTAAACGCAGTGAAGCGGACAGATGTGTGGACCTACTCTCCAGCTGTGACGGATCGGATGCTATCCCTAACTCCTCTGTGTGATCTGAGTTATCCCTGATGTCAATCAGGGATTCTCTCAGAACACACAAGAGCGGGATTGTAAGGCTCACCATCGCATCCTCAGAGCTCACCCTCCTTGTGGACTCCTCAAAGACCCGTAGGATGTCACAAAGGTCTCTCATCCATGGCCACTCATGGATGTGAAACTGAGGCAGCTGACTTTGTGGCACCCTAGGGTTTTGTAGCTGGTATTCCATCAAAGGTCTCTGCTGCTCAACCACTCTATTCAACATCTGAAACGTTGAGTTCCAGCGTGTGGGGACGTCGCACAAAAGCCGGTGTTGTGGCACATGCAGGCGTTGCTGGAGAGATTTTAAGCTAGCAGCGGCTACTGTCGACTTGCGAAAGTGGGCGCACATGCGCCGCACTTTCACCAGTAGCTCTGGAACATTGGGGTAGCTCTTTAGGAAACGTTGCACCACTAGGTTGAAGACGTGGGCCAGGCATGGAACATGTTGGAGTCCGGCAAGCTCCAGAGCTGCTACCAGGTTCCGGCCGTTATCACAAACGACCATGCCTGGGCCCAGGTGCAGCGGCTCAAACCATATTGCCGTCTCATCGAGGAGGGCATCCCTCACCTCGGAGGCAGTGTGCTGTCTGTCCCCCAAGCTGATCAGCTTCAGCACAGCCTGCTGACGTCTACCAACGCCAGTGCTGCAACGTTTCCAACTCGTAGCTGGGGTCAATCTAACAGCGGAGGAGGAGGCGGTGGCGGAGGAGGAGGCGGTGGCGGAGGAGGAGGCGGTAGAGGAGGAGGAGGAGGAGGGGGGTGTTCTTCTCGTGTCCCTGCCAGGAATGTTAGGCGGGGAGACGAGGTACACCGGGCCAGTTTGGGAAGCAGTCCCAGCCTCAACTACATTCACCCAGTGTGCCGTCAGTGAAATGTAGCGTCCCTGTCCGCATGCACTTGTCCACGCGTCGGTGGTCAAGTGGACCTTTGTGCAAAGCGCGGAACTAAGGGCCCGCCTGATGTTGAGTGACACGTGCTGGTGCAAGGCGGGGACGGCACACCGGGAGAAGTAGTGACGGCTAGGGACGGCATAGCGAGGTGCCGCAGTTGCCATCAGGTCCAGGAAGGCGGGAGTTTCAACAAGCCGGAACGCCAACATCTCCTGGGCCAGCAGTTTAGCGATGTTGGCGTTCAAGGCTTGCGCGTGTGGGTGGTTAGCAGTGTATTTCTGCCGCCGCTCCAATGTCTGAGAGATGGTGGGTTGTTGTAAAGAAACGCCTGATGGTGCCTTTGATGGTGCAGGAGAAGGAGATAAGACAGGACCAGGGGAGGATGAGGTAGAAGTCAACAAAGTGGCGGAGGCAGATGAAGTGGTGTCCTGGCTCGTCCTCTGGAGTGCATCGCCAGCACAGTCAGCAGTGGCAGTGGCAGAGGCAGAGGCAGAGGCAGTGGCAGTGGCGTGAACGGCAGTCGGCCTTTGTCCTGCCGTTGCTGCCTGCCACTGATTCCAGTGCTTGGATTCCAAATGACGGCGCATTGAAGTGGTGGACAGGTTGCTCTTCTCAGAGCCCCTAATCAATTTCGAGAGGCAAATTGTGCAGACAACACTATATCTGTCCTCGGCGCATTCCTTGAAAAAACTCCACACCTTCGAGAAACGTGCCCTCGAGGTGGGAGTTTTTCGGGGCTGGGTACGAACTGGAACATCTTGGGAGATTCCGGGTGTGGCCTGGCTTCGCCTAAGCTGCTGACCTCTGCCTCTGCCTCTAGCTACCCTTTTTGGTGCTGCACCTGCCTCAACATCCACACTACTTTCCCCGCTTGACATCCCCCCTGTCCAGGTCGGGTCAGTGTCCTCATCATCCACCACTTCCTCTTCCAACTCCTGTCTCATCTCCTCCTCCCGCACAATGCGCCGGTCAACTGGATGCCCTGACGGCAACTGCGTCACATCATCGTCGATGAGGGTGGGTTGCTGGTCATCCACCACCAAATCGAACGGAGATGGAGGAGACTCTAGTGTTTGAGCATCTGGATACAGATGCTCCTCTGTTAGGTTCGTGGAATCGTGACGTGGAGAGGCAGGTTGAGGGACAATGAAAGGAGCGGAGAACAGCTCTGGGGAGCAGGGACAGTTTGGGTTATTGTTCTGTAAAGCTTCGGAATTTTGGGAGGAAGGAAGACAAGACTGTTGGGTAATAGGAGGAGAGGAGGCAGAGTCTGACTGGCTGCTGGACAATGTGCTGTAAGCGTTCTCTGACAGCCATTGCAAGACCTGTTCCTGGTTCTCGGGCCTACTAAGGTTTGTACCCTGCAGTTTAGTTAATGTGGCAAGCAACCCTGGCACTGTGGAGTGGCGCAATGCTTGCTGCCCCACAGGAGTAGGCACGGGACGCCCTGTGGCTTCACTGCTACCTTGCTCCCCAGAACCATTCCCCCGACCTCGCCCACGGCCTCGTCCACGTCCCTTTCCGGGAGCCTTGCGCATTTTGAATTCCTAGTTAGAAATTGGCACTGTATACCAGTAGTAAAAATTGTGGGTGCACGTAACCCCAATATATTCTTTGAATTCCCAGTCAGACACTGGCACTATATGGCAGTAGCAAGAAATGAGGGTATTTGTATTCCCAATATACTCTTTGAATTCCCAGTCAGACAATGGCACTGTATACCAGTAGTAAAAATTGTGGGTGCACGTAACCCCAATATATTCTTTGAATTCCCAGTCAGACACTGGCACTATATGGCAGTAGCAAGAAATGAGGGTATTTGTATTCCCAATATACTCTTTGAATTCCCAGTCAGACAATGGCACTGTATACCAGTAGTAAAAATTGTGGGTGCACGTAACCCCAATATATTCTTTGAATTACCAGTCAGAAACTGGCACTATATGGCAGTAGCAAGAAATGAGGGTATTTATAACCCCAATATATTCTTTGAATTCCCAGTCAGACAATGGCACTGTATACCAGTAGTAAAAATTGTGGGTGCACGTAACCCCAATATATTCTTTGAATTCCCAGTCAGAAACTGGCACTATATGGCAGTAGCAAGAAATGAGGGTATTTATAACCCCAATATATTCTTTGAATTCCCAGTCAGACAATGGCACTGTATACCAGTAGTAAAAATTGTGGGTGCACGTAACCCCAATATATTCTTTGAATTCCCAGTCAGAAACTGGCACTATATGGCAGTAGCAAGAAATGAGGGTATTTGTATTCCCAATATACTCTTTGAATTCCCAGTCAGACAATGGCACTGTATACCAGTAGTAAAAATTGTGGGTGCACGTAACCCCAATATATTCTTTGAATTCCCAGTCAGACACTGGCACTATATGGCAGTAGCAAGAAATGAGGGTATTTGTATTCCCAATATACTCTTTGAATTCCCAGTCAGACAATGGCACTGTATACCAGTAGTAAAAATTGTGGGTGCACGTAACCCCAATATATTCTTTGAATTACCAGTCAGAAACTGGCACTATATGGCAGTAGCAAGAAATGAGGGTATTTATAACCCCAATATATTCTTTGAATTCCCAGTCAGACAATGGCACTGTATACCAGTAGTAAAAATTGTGGGTGCACGTAACCCCAATATATTCTTTGAATTCCCAGTCAGAAACTGGCACTATATGGCAGTAGCAAGAAATGAGGGTATTTATAACCCCAATATATTCTTTGAATTCCCAGTCAGACAATGGCACTGTATACCAGTAGTAAAAATTGTGGGTGCACGTAACCCCAATATATTCTTTGAATTCCCAGTCAGAAACTGGCACTATATGGCAGTAGCAAGAAATGAGGGTATTTGTATTCCCAATATACTCTTTGAATTCCCAGTCAGACAATGGCACTGTATACCAGTAGTAAAAATTGTGGGTGCACGTAACCCCAATATATTCTTTGAATTCCCAGTCAGAAACTGGCACTATATGGCAGTAGCAAGAAATGAGGGTATTTGTATTCCCAATATACTCTTTGAATTCCCAGTCAGACAATGGCACTGTATACCAGTAGTAAAAATTGTGGGTGCACGTAACCCCAATATATTCTTTGAATTCCCAGTCAGAAACTGGCACTATATGGCAGTAGCAAGAAATGAGGGTATTTATAACCCCAATATATTCTTTGAATTCCCAGTCAGACAATGGCACTGTATACCAGTAGTAAAAATTGTGGGTGCACGTAACCCCAATATATTCTTTGAATTCCCAGTCAGAAACTGGCACTATATGGCAGTAGCAAGAAATGAGGGTATTTGTATTCCCAATATACTCTTTGAATTCCCAGTCAGACAATGGCACTGTATACCAGTAGTAAAAATTGTGGGTGCACGTAACCCCAATATATTCTTTGAATTCCCAGTCAGAAACTGGCACTATATGGCAGTAGCAAGAAATGAGGGTATTTGTATTCCCAATATACTCTTTGAATTCCCAGTCAGACAATGGCACTGTATACCAGTAGTAAAAATTGTGGGTGCACGTAACCCCAATATATTCTTTGAATTCCCAGTCAGACACTGGCACTATATGGCAGTAGCAAGAAATGAGGGTATTTGTATTCCCAATATATTCTTTGAATTCCCAGTCAGACAATGGCACTGTATACCAGTAGTAAAAATTGTGGGTGCACGTAACCCCAATATATTCTTTGAATTACCAGTCAGAAACTGGCACTATATGGCAGTAGCAAGAAATGAGGGTATTTGTATTCCCAATATATTCTTTGAATTCCCAGTCAGACAATGGCACTGTATACCAGTAGTAAAAATTGTGGGTGTATATAGCCCCAATTCTATTGCTAGGGGACTTGCAGGGTATTTCTGGGGTGAAGGTGGGGGGGCACACCGTTGGAACGGGTATCGGGGTATATATCGGGTATACGGGAATACACTGACAGTGTATTCCATTCAGGATCCTGGGAAAGCTGGGTTGCGGCGATTGAGCCCGTCAGTGCCACGTTACACTGACAAGCTTCTCCCTGGAATTTAGCTCTTACAAGAGCTGTTGGTTGTCTTTTCCTTCCTATCCTAGCCTGTCCCTGCCTACCCAGAATCTAAGCCCTAGCTAGCTGGACGGAAACCTCCGTCCTCGGTGAATTGCAAGCTCAGAATGACGCGAAGCTGGGCGTCGCTGTTCTTTTAAATTAGAGGTCACATGTTTTCGGCAGCCAATGGGTTTTGCCTACTTTTTTCAACGTCACCGGTGTCGTAGTTCCTGTCCCACCTACCCAGCGCTGTTATTGGAGCAAAAAAGGCGCCAGGGAAGGTGGGAGGGGAATCGAGTAATGGCGCACTTTACCACGCGGTGTTCGATTCGATTCGAACATGCCGAACAGCCTAATATCCGATCGAACATGAGTTCGATAGAACACTGTTCGCTCATCTCTATTAATATATAGTAAGAGTGCATTGTATTATTATATAGTATTAGTGCATAGTATTATTATATAGTAATAGTGCATAGTATTATTATATAGTAATAGTGCACAGTATTATTATATAGTATTAGTGCATAGTACTAATATATAGTAATAGTGCACAGTATTATTATATAGTAGTAGTGCACAGTATTATTATATAGTATTAGTGCATAGTATTAATATATAGTAAGAGTGCACAGTATTATTATATATTATTAGTGCACAGTATTATTATACAGTATTAGTGCATAGTATTAATATATAGTAATAGTGCACAGTATTATTGTACAGTAGTAGTTCATAGTATTAATATATAGTAAGAGTGCATAGTATTATTATATAGTATTAGTGCACAGTATTATTATATAGTAATAGTGCACAGTATTATTATATAGTAATAGTGCATAGTATTATTATATAGTATTAGTGCATAGTATTAACATATAGTAATAGTGCACAGTATTAATATATAGTAAGAGTGCATTGTATTATTATATAGTATTAGTGCATAGTATTATTATATAGTAATAATGCATAGTATTATTATATAGTAATAGTGCACAGTATTATTATATAGTATTAGTGCATAGTATTAATATATAGTAAGAGTGCACAGTATTATTATATATTATTAGTGCACAGTATTATTATACAGTATTAGTGCATAGTATTAATATATAGTAATAGTGCACAGTATTATTATATAGTAGTAGTGCATAGTATTATTATATAGTATTAGTGCATAGTATTAATATATAGTATTAGTGCACAGTATTATTATACTGTATAGTAATAGTACATAGTATTAATATATAGCAATAGTGCACAGTATTATTATATAGTAGTAGTGCATAGTATTAATATATAGTAATAGTGCACAGTATTATTATATAGTATTAGTTCACAGTATTATTATATAATATTAGTGCACAGTATTATTATATAGTATTAGTGCATAGTATTAATATATAGTAATAGTGCACAGTATTAATATATAGTATTAGTGCACAGTATTATTATATAGTACTAGTGCACAGTATTATTATATAGCAATAGTGCACAGTATTAATATATAGCAATAGTGCACAGTATTATTATATAGTAATAGTGCATAGTATTATTATATAGTATTAGTGCATAGTATTAACATATAGTAATAGTGCACAGTATTAATATATAGTAAGAGTGCATAGTATTATTATATAGTATTAGTGCACAGTATTATTATATAGTAATAGTGCACAGTATTATTATATAGTAATAGTGCATAGTATTATTATATAGTATTAGTGCATAGTATTAACATATAGTAATAGTGCACAGTATTAATATATAGTAAGAGTGCATTGTATTATTATATAGTATTAGTGCATAGTATTATTATATAGTAATAGTGCATAGTATTATTATATAGTAATAGTGCACAGTATTATTATATAATATTAGTGCATAGTATTAATATATAGTAATAGTGCACAGTATTATTATATAGTAGTAGTGCACAGTATTATTATATAGTATTAGTGCATAGTATTAATATATAGTAAGAGTGCACAGTATTATTATATATTATTAGTGCACAGTATTATTATACAGTATTAGTGCATAGTATTAATATATAGTAATAGTGCACAGTATTATTGTACAGTAGTAGTTCATAGTATTAATATATAGTAAGAGTGCATAGTATTATTATATAGTATTAGTGCACAGTATTATTATATAGTAATAGTGCACAGTATTATTATATAGTAATAGTGCATAGTATTATTATATAGTATTAGTGCATAGTATTAACATATAGTAATAGTGCACAGTATTAATATATAGTAAGAGTGCATTGTATTATTATATAGTATTAGTACATAGTATTATTATATAGTAATAGTGCATAGTATTATTATATAGTAATAGTGCACAGTATTATTATATAGTATTAGTGCATAGTATTAATATATAGTAATAGTGCACAGTATTATTATATAGTAGTAGTGCACAGTATTATTATATAGTATTAGTGCATAGTATTAATATATAGTAAGAGTGCACAGTATTATTATATATTATTAGTGCACAGTATTATTATACAGTATTAGTGCATAGTATTAATATATAGTAATAGTGCACAGTATTATTGTACAGTAGTAGTGCATAGTATTAATATATAGTAATAGTGCACAGTATTATTATATAGTAGTAGTGCATAGTATTATTATATAGTATTAGTGCATAGTATTAATATATAGTATTAGTGCACAGTATTATTATACTGTATAGTAATAGTACATAGTATTAATATATAGCAATAGTGCACAGTATTATTATATAGTAGTAGTGCATAGTATTAATATATATTAATAGTGCACAGTATTATTATATAGTATTAGTTCACAGTATTATTATATAATATTAGTGCACAGTATTATTATATAGTATTAGTGCATAGTATTAATATATAGTAATAGTGCACAGTATTAATATATAGTATTAGTGCACAGTATTATTATATAGTACTAGTGCACAGTATTATTATATAGCAATAGTGCACAGTATTAATATATAGCAATAGTGCACAGTATTATTATATAGTATTAGTGCATAGTATTAATATATAGTAATAGTGCACAGTATTAATATATAGTATTAGTGCACAGTATTATTATATAGTAATAGTGCACAGTATTATTATATAGCAATAGTGCACACTATTAATATATAGCAATAGTGCACAGTATTATTATATAGTATTAGTGCATAGTATTAATATATAGTAATAGTGCACAGTATTAATATATAGTATTAGTTGCACAGTATTATTATATAGTAATAGTGCACAGTATTATTACATAACAATAGTGCACAGCATTAATATATAGCAATAGTGCACAGTAATATTATATAGTACTAGAGCACAGTATTATTATATAGCAATAGTGCACAGTATTAATATATAGTAATAGTGCACAGTATTATTATATAGTAATAGTGCACAGTATTATTATATAGTATTAGTGCACAGTATTATTATATAGTAATAGTGCACAGTATTATTATATAGTAATAGTGCATAGTATTATTATATAGCATTAGTGCATAGTATTAACATATAGTAATAGTGCACAGTATTAATATATAGTAAGAGTGCATAGTATTATTATATAGTATTAGTGCATAGTATTATTATATAGTAATAGTGCACAGTATTATTATATAGTAATAGTGCATTGTATTATTATATAGCATTAGTGCATAGTATTAACATATAGTAATAGTGCACAGTATTAATATATAGTAAGAGTGCATAGTATTATTATATAGTATTAGTGCATAGTATTATTATATAGTAATAGTGCATAGTATTATTATATAGCATTAGTGTATAGTATTAACATATAGTATTAGTGCATAGTATTAATATATAGAATTAGTGCATAGTATTAATATATAGTAATAGTGCACAGTATTAATATATAGTATTAGTGCACAGTATTATTATATAGTAATAGTGCACAGTATTATTATACTGTATAGTAATAGTACATAGTATTAATATATAGCAATAGTGCACAGTATTATTATATAGTAGTAGTGCATAGTATTAATATATAGTAATAGTGCACAGTATTATTATATAGTATTAGTTCACAGTATTATTATATAGTATTTGTGCACAGTATTATTATATAGTATTAGTGCATAGTATTAATATATAGTAATAGTGCACAGTATTAATATATAGTATTAGTGCACAGTATTATTATATAGTAATAGTGCACAGTATTATTATATAGCAATAGTGCACAGTATTAATATATAGCAATAGTGCACAGTATTATTATATAGTATTAGTGCATAGTATTAATATATAGTAATAGTGCACAGTATTAATATATAGTATTAGTGCACAGTATTATTATATAGTAATAGTGCACAGTATTATTATATAGCAATAGTGCACACTATTAATATATAGCAATAGTGCACAGTATTATTATATAGTATTAGTGCATAGTATTAATATATAGTAATAGTGCACAGTATTAATATATAGTATTAGTGCACAGTATTATTATATAGTAATAGTGCACAGTATTATTATATAGTAATAGTGCATAGTATTATTATATAGTATTAGTGCATAGTATTAACATATAGTAATAGTGCACAGTATTAATATATAGTAAGAGTGCATTGTATTATTATATAGTATTAGTGCATAGTATTATTATATAGTAATAGTGCATATTAT
Organism: Leptodactylus fuscus; assembly: GCF_031893055.1. NCBI lineage: Eukaryota > Metazoa > Chordata > Amphibia > Anura > Leptodactylidae > Leptodactylus > Leptodactylus fuscus. The sequence continues at coordinate 366,125,226 of NC_134265.1, read as the reverse complement.
TATTATATAGTAATAGTGCACAGTATTATTATATAGTATTAGTGCATAGTATTAATATATAGTAATAGTGCACAGTATTATTATATAGTAGTAGTGCATAGTATTATTATATAGTATTAGTGCATAGTATTAATATATAGTAAGAGTGCACAGTATTATTATATATTATTAGTGCACAGTATTATTATACAGTATTAGTGCATAGTATTAATATATAGTAATAGTGCACAGTATTATTGTACAGTAGTAGTGCATAGTATTAATATATAGTAATAGTGCACAGTATTATTATATAGTAGTAGTGCATAGAATTATTATATAGTATTAGTGCATAGTATTAATATATAGTATTAGTGCACAGTATTATTATATAGCAATAGTGCACAGTATTAATATATAGCAATAGTGCACAGTATTATTATATAGTATTAGTGCATAGTATTAATATATAGTAATAGTGCACAGTATTAATATATAGTATTAGTGCACAGTATTATTATATAGTAATAGTGCACAGTATTATTATATAGCAATAGTGCACAGTATTATTATATAGCAATAGTGCACACTATTAATATATAGCAATAGTGCACAGTATTATTATATAGTACTAGAACACAGTATTATTATATAGCAATAGTGCACAGTATTAATATATAGTAATAGTGCACAGTATTATTATATAGTAATAGTGCACAGTATTATTATACTGTATAGTAATAGTACATAGTATTAATATATAGCAATAGTGCACAGTATTATTATATAGTAGTAGTGCATAGTATTAATATATAGTAATAGTGCACAGTATTATTATATAGTATTAGTTCACAGTATTATTATATAGTATTAGTGCACAGTATTATTATATAGTATTAGTGCATAGTATTATTATATAGTAATAGTGCACAGTATTATTATATAGCAATAGTGCACAGTATTAATATATAGCAATAGTGTACAGTATTATTACATAGTACTAGAGCACAGTATTATTATATAGCAATAGTGCACAGTATTAATATATAGTAATAGTGCACAGTATTATTATATAGTAATAGTGCACAGTATTATTATATAGTATTAGTGCATAGTATTAATATATAGTAATAGTGCACAGTATTAATATATAGTATTAGTGCACAGTATTATTATATAGTAATAGTGCACAGTATTATTATATAGTAATAGTGCATAGTATTATTATATAGTATTAGTGCATAGTATTAACATATAGTAATAGTGCACAGTATTAATATATAGTAAGAGTGCATAGTATTATTATATAGTATTAGTGCACAGTATTATTATATAGTAATAGTGCACAGTATTATTATATAGTAATAGTGCATAGTATTATTATATAGTAATAGTGCACAGTATTATTATATAGTATTAGTGCATAGTATTAATATATAGTAATAGTGCACAGTATTATTATATAGTAGTAGTGCACAGTATTATTATTAGAGATGAGCGAACAGTGTTCTATCGAACACATGTTCGATCGGATATCAGGGTGTTCGCCATGTTCGAATCGAATCGAACACCACGTGGTAAAGTGCGCCAAAATTCGATTCCCCTCCCACCTTCCCTGGCGCCTTTTTTGCACCAATAACAGCGCAGGGGAGGTGGGACAGGAACTACGACACTGGGGGCATTGAAAAAAATTGGAAAAAGTCATTGGCTGCCGAAATCAGGTGACCTCCATTTTAGACGAATAGTGGATTTCAAATCCGGGTCATATGAGAATGTGAACTTTGTGACTATGAGACAGGGATAGCTGTACAGGCAGGGATAGCTAGGGATAACCTTTATTTAGGGGGGAATGTTATTAAAAATAACTTTTTGGGGCTCTATCGGGTGTGTAATTGTGATTTTTGTGAGATAAACTTTTTCCCATAGGGATGCATTGGCCAGCGCTGATTGGCCGAATTCCGTACTCTGGCCAATCAGTGCTGGCCAATGCATTCTATTAGCTTGATGAAGCAGAGTGTGCACAAGGGTTCAAGCGCACCCTCGGCTCTGATGTAGCAGAGCCGAGGCTGCACAAGGGTTCAAGCGCACCCTCGGCTCTGATGTAGGAGAGCCGAGGGTGCACTTGAACCCTTGTGCACCCTCAGCTCTGCTACATCAGAGCCGAGGGTGCGCTTGAACCCTTGTGCACACTCTGCTTCATCAAGCTAATAGAATGCATTGGCCAGCGCTGATTGGCCAATGTATTCTATTAGCCTGATGAAGTAGAGCTGAATGTGTGTGCTAAGCACACACATTCAGCTCTACTTCATCGGGCTAATAGAATGCATTGGCCAGCGCTGATTGGCCAGAGTACGGAACTCGACCAATCAGCGCTGGCTCTGCTGGAGGAGGCGGAGTCTAAGATCGCTCCACACCAGTCTCCATTCAGGTCCGACCTTAGACTCCGCCTCCTCCGGCAGAGCCAGCGCTGATTGGCCGAAGGCTGGCCAATGCATTCCTATGCGAATGCAGAGACTTAGCAGTGCTGAGTCAGTTTTGCTCAACTACACATCTGATGCACACTCGGCACTGCTACATCAGATGTAGCAATCTGATGTAGCAGAGCCGAGGGTGCACTAGAACCCCTGTGCAAACTCAGTTCACGCTAATAGAATGCATTGGCCAGCGCTGATTGGCCAATGCATTCTATTAGCCCGATGAAGTAGAGCTGAATGTGTGTGCTAAGCACACACATTCAGCACTGCTTCATCAAGCCAATACAATGCATTAGCCAGTGCTGATTGGCCAGAGTACGGAATTCGGCCAATCAGCGCTGGCCAATGCATTCTATTAGCCCGATGAAGTAGAGCTGAATGTGTGTGCTAAGCACACACATTCAGCACTGCTTCATCAAGCCAATACAATGCATTAGCCAGTGCTGATTGGCCAGAGTACGGAATTCGGCCAATCAGCGCTGGCTCTGCTGGAGGAGGCGGAGTCTAAGATCGCTCCACACCAGTCTCCATTCAGGTCCGACCTTAGACTCCGCCTCCTCCAGCAGAGCCAGCGCTGATTGGTCGAGTTCCGTACTCTGGCCAATCAGCGCTGGCCAATGCATTCTATTAGCCCGATGAAGTAGAGCTGAATGTGTGTGCTTAGCACACACATTCAGCTCTACTTCATCGGGCTAATAGAATGCATTGGCCAGCGCTGATTGGCCGAATTCCGTACTCTGGCCAATCAGCACTGGCTAATGCATTGTATTGGCTTGATGAAGCAGTGCTGAATGTGTGTGCTTAGCACACACATTCAGCTCTACTTCATCGGGCTAATAGAATGCATTGGCCAATCAGCGCTGGCCAATGCATTCTATTAGCGTGAACTGAGTTTGCACAGGGGTTCTAGTGCACCCTCGGCTCTGCTACATCAGATTGCTACATCTGATGTAGCAGTGCCGAGTGTGCATCAGATGTGTAGTTGAGCAAAACTGACTCAGCACTGCTAAGTCTGCATTCGCATAGGAATGCATTGGCCAGCCTTCGGCCAATCAGCGCTGGCTCTGCCGGAGGAGGCGGAGTCTAAGGTCGGACCTGAATGGAGACTGGTGTGGAGCGACCTTAGACTCCGCCTCCTCCAGCAGAGCCAGCGCTGATTGGCCGAATTCCGTACTCTGGCCAATCAGCACTGGCTAATGCATTGTATTGGCTTGATGAAGCAGTGCTGAATGTGTGTGCTTAGCACACACATTCAGCTCTACTTCATCGGGCTAATAGAATGCATTGGCCAGCGCTGATTGGCCGAATTCCGTACTCTGGCCAATCAGCACTGGCTAATGCATTGTATTGGCTTGATGAAGCAGTGCTGAATGTGTGTGCTTAGCACACACATTCAGCTCTACTTCATCGGGCTAATAGAATGCATTGGCCAATCAGCGCTGGCCAATGCATTCTATTAGCGTGAACTGAGTTTGCACAGGGGTTCTAGTGCACCCTCGGCTCTGCTACATCAGATTGCTACATCTGATGTAGCAGTGCCGAGTGTGCATCAGATGTGTAGTTGAGCAAAACTGACTCAGCACTGCTAAGTCTGCATTCGCATAGGAATGCATTGGCCAGCCTTCGGCCAATCAGCGCTGGCTCTGCCGGAGGAGGCGGAGTCTAAGGTCGGACCTGAATGGAGACTGGTGTGGAGCTATCTTAGACTCCGCCTCCTCCAGCAGAGCCAGCGCTGATTGGTCGAGTTCCGTACTCTGGCCAATCAGCACTGGCCAATGCATTTCTATGGGGAAAAGTTAGCTTGCGAAAATCGCAAACTGACAGGGATTTCCATGAAATAAAGTGACTTTTATGCCCCCAGACATGCTTCCCCTGCTGTCCCAGTGTCATTCCAGGGTGTTGGTATCATTTCCTGGGGTGTCATAGTGGACTTGGTGACCCTCCAGACACGAATTTGGGTTTCCCCCTTAACGAGTTTATGTTCCCCATAGACTATAATGGGGTTCGAAACCCATTCGAACACTCGAACAGTGAGCGGCTGTTCGAATCGAATTTCGAACCTCGAACATTTTAGTGTTCGCTCATCTCTAATTATTATATAGTATTAGTGCATAGTATTAATATATAGTAAGAGTGCACAGTATTATTATATATTATTAGTGCACAGTATTATTATACAGTATTAGTGCATAGTATTAATATATAGTAATAGTGCACAGTATTATTGTACAGTAGTAGTGCATAGTATTAATATATAGTAATAGTGCACAGTATTATTATATTGTAGTAGTGCATAGTATTAATATATAGTAATAGTGCACAGTATTATTATATATTATTAGTTCACAGTATTATTATATAATATTAGTGCACAGTATTATTATATAGTATTAGTGCATAGTATTAATATATAGTAATAGTGCACAGTATTAATATATAGTATTAGTGCACAGTATTATTATATAGTAACAGTGCACATTATTATTATATAGCAATAGTGCACAGTATTAATATATAGCAATAGTGCACAGTATTATTATATAGTATTAGTGCATAGTATTAATATATAGTAATAGTGCACAGTATTAATATATAGTATTAGTGCACAGTATTATTATATAGTAATAGTGCACAGTATTATTATATAGCAATAGTGCACACTATTAATATATAGCAATAGTGCACAGTATTATTATATAGTATTAGAGCATTGTATTAATATATAGTAATAGTGCACAGTATTAATATATAGTATTAGTGCACAGTATTATTATATAGTAATAGTGCACAGTATTATTATATAACAATAGTGCACAGCATTAATATATAGCAATAGTGCACAGTATTATTATATAGTACTAGAGCACAGTATTATTATATAGCAATAGTGCACAGTATTAATATATAGTAATAGTGCACAGTATTATTATATAGTAATAGTGCACAGTATTATTATATAGTATTAGTGCACAGTATTATTATATAGTAATAGTGCACAGTATTATTATATAGTAATAGTGCATAGTATTATTATATAGCATTAGTGCATAGTATTAACATATAGTAATAGTGCACAGTATTAATATATAGTAAGAGTGCATAGTATTATTATATAGTATTAGTGCATAGTATTATTATATAGTAATAGTGAACAGTATTATTATATAGTAATAGTGCACAGTATTATTATATAGTATTAGTGCATAGTATTAATATATAGTATTAGTGCATAGTATTAATATATAGTAATAGTGCACAGTATTAATATATAGTATTAGTGCACAGTATTATTATATAGTAATAGTGCACAGTATTATTATACTGTATAGTAATAGTACATAGTATTAATATATAGCAATAGTGCACAGTATTATTATATAGTAGTAGTGCATAGTATTAATATATAGTAATAGTGCACAGTATTATTATATAGTATTAGTTCACAGTATTATTATATAGTATTAGTGCACAGTATTATTATATAGTATTAGTGCATAGTATTAATATATAGTAATAGTGCACAGTATTAATATATAGTATTAGTGCACAGTATTATTATATAGTAATAGTGCACAGTATTATTATATAGCATTAGTGCACAGTATTAATATATAGCAATAGTGCACAGTATTATTATATAGTATTAGTGCATAGTATTAATATATAGTAATAGTGCACAGTATTAATATATAGTATTAGTGCACAGTATTATTATATAGTAATAGTGCACAGTATTATTATATAGCAATAGTGCACACTATTAATATATAGCAATAGTGCACAGTATTATTATATAGTATTAGTGCATAGTATTAATATATAGTAATAGTGCACAGTATTAATATATAGTATTAGTGCACAGTATTATTATATAGTAATAGTGCACAGTATTATTATATAGTAATAGTGCATAGTATTATTATATAGTATTAGTGCATAGTATTAACATATAGTAATAGTGCACAGTATTAATATATAGTAAGAGTGCATTGTATTATTATATAGTATTAGTGCATAGTATTATTATATAGTAATAGTGCATATTATTATTATATAGTAATAGTGCACAGTATTATCATATAGTATTAGTGCATAGTATTAATATATAGTAATAGTGCACAGTATTATTATATAGTAGTAGTGCACAGTATTATTATATAGTAATAGTGCACAGTATTATTATATAGTAATAGTGCATAGTATTATTATATAGTTTTAGTGCATAGTATTAACATATAGTAATAGTGCACAGTATTAATATATAGTAAGAGTGCATAGTATTATTATATAGTATTAGTGCACAGTATTATTATATAGTAATAGTGCACAGTATTATTATATAGTAATATTGCATAGTATTATTATATAGCATTAGTGCACAGTATTATTATATAGTAAGAGTGCATAGTATTATTATATAGTATTAGTGCACAGTATTATTATATAGTAATAGTGCACAGTATTATTATATAGTAATAGTGCATAGTATTATTATATAGTATTAGTGCATAGTATTAACATATAGTAATAGTGCACAGTATTAATATATAGTAAGAGTGCATTGTATTATTATATAGTATTAGTGCATAGTATTGTTATATAGTAATAGTGCATAGTATTATTATATAGTAATAGTGCACAGTATTATTATATAGTATTAGTGCATAGTATTAATATATAGTAATAGTGCACAGTATTATTATATAGTAGTAGTGCACAGTATTATTATATAGTATTAGTGCATAGTATTAATATATAGTAAGAGTGCACAGTATTATTATATATTATTAGTGCACAGTATTATTATACAGTATTAGTGCATAGTATTAATATATAGTAATAGTGCACAGTATTATTGTACAGTAGTAGTTCATAGTATTAATATATAGTAAGAGTGCATAGTATTATTATATAGTATTAGTGCACAGTATTATTATATAGTAATAGTGCACAGTATTATTATATAGTAATAGTGCATAGTATTATTATATAGTATTAGTGCATAGTATTAACATATAGTAATAGTGCACAGTATTAATATATAGTAAGACTGCATTGTATTATTATATAGTATTAGTGCATAGTATTATTATATAGTAATAGTGCATAGTATTATTATATAGTAATAGTGCACAGTATTATTATATAGTATTAGTGCATAGTATTAATATATAGTAATAGTGCACAGTATTATTATATAGTAGTAGTGCACAGTATTATTATATAGTATTAGTGCATAGTATTAATATATAGTAAGAGTGCACAGTATTATTATATATTATTAGTGCACAGTATTATTATACAGTATTAGTGCATAGTATTAATATATAGTAATAGTGCACAGTATTATTGTACAGTAGTAGTGCATAGTATTAATATATAGTAATAGTGCACAGTATTATTATATAGTATTAGTTCACAGTATTATTATATAGTAAGAGTGCACAGTATTATTATATAGTATTAGTGCACAGTATTATTATATAGTAATAGTGCACAGTATTATTATATAGCAATAGTGCACACTATTAATATATAGCAATAGAGCACAGTTTTATTATATAGTATTAGTGCATAGTATTAATATATAGTAATAGTGCACAGTATTAATATATAGTATTAGTGCACAGTATTATTATATAGTAATAGTGCACAGTATTATTATATAGTAATAGTGCATAGTATTATTATATAGTATTAGTGCATAGTATTAACATATAGTAATAGTGCACAGTATTAATATATAGTAAGAGTGCATTGTATTATTATATAGTATTAGTGCATAGTATTATTATATAGTAATAGTGCATAGTATTATTATATAGTAATAGTGCACAGTATTATTATATAGTATTAGTGCATAGTATTAATATATAGTAATAGTGCACAGTATTATTATATAGTAGTAGTGCACAGTATTATTATATAGTATTAGTGCATAGTATTAATATATAGTAAGAGTGCACAGTATTATTATATATTATTAGTGCACAGTATTATTATACAGTATTAGTGCATAGTATTAATATATAGTAATAGTGCACAGTATTATTGTACAGTAGTAGTTCATAGTATTAATATATAGTAAGAGTGCATAGTATTATTATATAGTATTAGTGCACAGTATTATTATATAGTAATAGTGCACAGTATTATTATATAGTAATAGTGCATAGTATTATTATATAGTATTAGTGCATAGTATTAACATATAGTAATAGTGCACAGTATTAATATATAGTAAGACTGCATTGTATTATTATATAGTATTAGTGCATAGTATTATTATATAGTAATAGTGCATAGTATTATTATATAGTAATAGTGCACAGTATTATTATATAGTATTAGTGCATAGTATTAATATATAGTAATAGTGCACAGTATTATTATATAGTAGTAGTGCACAGTATTATTATATAGTATTAGTGCATAGTATTAATATATAGTAAGAGTGCACAGTATTATTATATATTATTAGTGCACAGTATTATTATACAGTATTAGTGCATAGTATTAATATATAGTAATAGTGCACAGTATTATTGTACAGTAGTAGTGCATAGTATTAATATATAGTAATAGTGCACAGTATTATTATATAGTATTAGTTCACAGTATTATTATATAGTAAGAGTGCACAGTATTATTATATAGTATTAGTGCACAGTATTATTATATAGTAATAGTGCACAGTATTATTATATAGCAATAGTGCACACTATTAATATATAGCAATAGAGCACAGTTTTATTATATAGTATTAGTGCATAGTATTAATATATAGTAATAGTGCACAGTATTAATATATAGTATTAGTGCACAGTATTATTATATAGTAATAGTGCACAGTATTATTATATAGTAATAGTGCATAGTATTATTATATAGTATTAGTGCATAGTATTAACATATAGTAATAGTGCACAGTATTAATATATAGTAAGAGTGCATTGTATTATTATATAGTATTAGTGCATAGTATTATTATATAGTAATAGTGCATAGTATTATTATATAGTAATAGTGCACAGTATTATTATATAGTATTAGTGCATAGTATTAATATATAGTAATAGTGCACAGTATTATTATATAGTAGTAGTGCACAGTATTATTATATAGTATTAGTGCATAGTATTAATATATAGTAAGAGTGCACAGTATTATTATATATTATTAGTGCACAGTATTATTATACAGTATTAGTGCATAGTATTAATATATAGTAATAGTGCACAGTATTATTGTACAGTAGTAGTGCATAGTATTAATATATAGTAATAGTGCACAGTATTATTATATAGTAAGAGTGCATTGTATTATTATATAGTATTAGTGCATAGTATTATTATATAGTAATAGTGCATATTATTATTATATAGTAATAGTGCACAGTATTATCATATAGTATTAGTGCATAGTATTAATATATAGTAATAGTGCACAGTATTATTATATAGTAGTAGTGCACAGTATTATTATATAGTAATAGTGCACAGTATTATTATATAGTAATAGTGCATAGTATTATTATATAGTTTTAGTGCATAGTATTAACATATAGTAATAGTGCACAGTATTAATATATAGTAAGAGTGCATAGTATTATTATATAGTATTAGTGCACAGTATTATTATATAGTAATAGTGCACAGTATTATCATATAGTATTAGTGCATAGTATTATTATATAGTAGTAGTGCACAGTATTATTATATAGTAATAGTGCACAGTATTATTATATAGTAATAGTGCATAGTATTATTATATAGTATTAGTGCATAGTATTAACATATAGTAATAGTGCACAGTATTAATATATAGTAAGAGTGCATAGTATTATTATATAGCATTAGCGCACAGTATTATTATATAGTAAGAGTGCATAGTATTATTATATAGTAATAGTGCACAGTATTATTATATAGTAATAGTGCACAGTATTATTATATAGTATTAGTGCATAGTATTAATATATAGTATTAGTGCATAGTATTAATATATAGTAATAGTGCACAGTATTAATATATAGTATTAGTGCACAGTATTAATATATAGTAATAGTGCACAGTATTATTATACTGTATAGTAATAGTACATAGTATTAATATATAGCAATAGTGCACAGTATTATTATTATATATTATTAGTGCACAGTATTATTATACAGTATTAGTGCATAGTATTAATATATAGTAATAGTGCACAGTATTATTGTACAGTAGTAGTTCATAGTATTAATATATAGTAAGAGTGCATAGTATTATTATATAGTATTAGTGCACAGTATTATTATATAGTAATAGTGCACAGTATTATTATATAGTATTTGTGCACAGTATTATTATATAGTATTAGTGCATAGTATTATTATATAGCAATAGTGCACACTATTAATATATAGCAATAGTGCACAGTATTATTATATAGTATTAGTGCATAGTATTAATATATAGTAATAGTGCACAGTATTAATATATAGTATTAGTGCACAGTATTATTATATAGTAATAGTGCACAGTATTATTATATAGTATTAGTGCATAGTATTAATATATAGTAATAGTGCACAGTATTAATATATAGTATTAGTGCACAGTATTATTATATAGTAATAGTGCACAGTATTAATATATAGTATTAGTGCACAGTATTATTATATAGTAATAGTGCACAGTATTATTATATAGCAATAGTGCACACTATTAATATATAGCAATAGTGCACAGTATTATTATATAGTATTAGTGCATAGTATTAATATATAGTAATAGTGCACAGTATTAATATATAGTATTAGTGCACAGTATTATTATATAGTAATAGTGCACAGTATTATTATATAGTAATAGTGCATAGTATTATTATATAGTATTAGTGCATAGTATTAACATATAGTAATAGTGCACAGTATTAATATATAGTAAGAGTGCATTGTATTATTATATAGTATTAGTGCATAGTATTATTATATAGTAATAGTGCATATTATTATTATATAGTAATAGTGCACAGTATTATTATATAGTATTAGTGCATAGTATTAATATATAGTAATAGTGCACAGTATTATTATATAGTAGTAGTGCATAGTATTATTATATAGTATTAGTGCATAGTATTAATATATAGTAAGAGTGCACAGTATTATTATATATTATTAGTGCACAGTATTATTATACAGTATTAGTGCATAGTATTAATATATAGTAATAGTGCACAGTATTATTGTACAGTAGTAGTGCATAGTATTAATATATAGTAATAGTGCACAGTATTATTATATAGTAGTAGTGCATAGAATTATTATATAGTATTAGTGCATAGTATTAATATATAGTAATAGTGCACAGTATTATTATATAGTAGTAGTACATAGTATTAATATATAGCAATAGTGCACAGTATTATTATATAGTAGTAGTGCATAGTATTAATATATAATAATAGTGCACAGTATTAATATATAGTATTAGTGCACAGTATTATTATATAGTAATAGTGCACAGTATTATTATATAGCAATAGTGCACAGTATTAATATATAGCAATAGTGTACAGTATTATTACATAGTACTAGAGCACAGTATTATTATATAGCAATAGTGCACAGTATTAATATATAATAATAGTGCACAGTATTAATATATAGCAATAGTGCACAGTATTATTATATAGTAGTAGTGCATAGTATTAATATATAGTAATAGTGCATAGTATTATTATATAGTATTAGTGCACAGTATTATTATATAGTATTAGTGCACAGTATTAATATATAGTAATAGTGCACAATATTATTATATAGTATTAGTGCATAGTATTAATATATAGTAATAGTGCACAGTATTAATATATAGTATTAGTGCACAGTATTATTATATAGTAATAGTGCACATTATTATTATATAGCAATAGTGCACAGTATTAATATATAGCAATAGTGTACAGTATTATTACATAGTACTAGAGCACAGTATTATTATATAGCAATAGTGCACAGTATTAATATATAGTAATAGTGCACAGTATTATTATATAGTAATAGTGCACAGTATTATTATATAGTAATAGTGCATAGTATTATTATATAGTAATAGTGCACAGTATTATTATATAGTATTAGTGCATAGTATTAATATATAGTAATAGTGCACAGTATTATTATATAGTAGTAGTGCACAGTATTATTATATAGTATTAGTGCATAGTATTATTATATAGTAATAGTGCATAGTATTATTATATAGTATTAGTGCATAGTATTAACATATAGTAATAGTGCACAGTATTAATATATAGTAAGAGTGCATTGTATTATTATATAGTATTAGTGCATAGTATTATTATATAGTAATAGTGCATAGTATTATTATATAGTAATAGTGCACAGTATTATTATATAGTATTAGTGCATAGTATTAATATATAGTAATAGTGCACAGTATTATTATATAGTAGTAGTGCACAGTATTATTATATAGTATTAGTGCATAGTATTAATATATAGTAAGAGTGCACAGTATTATTATATATTATTAGTGCACAGTATTATTATACAGTATTAGTGCATAGTATTAATATATAGTAATAGTGCACAGTATTATTGTACAGTAGTAGTGCATAGTATTAATATATAGTAATAGTGCACAGTATTATTATATAGTAGTAGTGCATAGTATTATTATATAGTATTAGTGCATAGTATTTATATATAGTATTAGTGCACAGTATTATTATACTGTATAGTAATAGTACATAGTATTAATATATAGCAATAGTGCACAGTATTATTATATAGTAGTAGTGCATAGTATTAATATATAGTAATAGTGCACAGTATTATTATATAGTATTAGTTCACAGTATTATTATATAATATTAGTGCACAGTATTATTATATAGTATTAGTGCATAGTATTAATATATAGTAATAGTGCACAGTATTAATATATAGTATTAGTGCACAGTATTATTATATAGTAATAGTGCACAGTATTATTATATAACAATAGTGCACAGCATTAATATATAGCAATAGTGCACAGTATTATTATATAGTACTAGAGCACAGTATTATTATATAGCAATAGTGCACAGTATTAATATATAGTAATAGTGCACAGTATTATTATATAGTAATAGTGCACAGTATTATTATATAGTATTAGTGCACAGTATTATTATATAGTAATAGTGCACAGTATTATTATATAGTAATAGTGCATAGTATTATTATATAGCATTAGTGCATAGTATTAACATATAGTAATAGTGCACAGTATTAATATATAGTAAGAGTGCATAGTATTATTATATAGTATTAGTGCATAGTATTATTATATAGTAATAGTGAACAGTATTATTATATAGTAATAGTGCACAGTATTATTATATATTATTAGTGCATAGTATTAATATATAGTATTAGTGCATAGTATTAATATATAGTAATAGTGCACAGTATTAATATATAGTATTAGTGCACAGTATTATTATATAGTAATAGTGCACAGTATTATTATACTGTATAGTAATAGTACATAGTATTAATATATAGCAATAGTGCACAGTATTATTATATAGTAGTAGTGCATAGTATTAATATATAGTAATAGTGCACAGTATTATTATATAGTATTAGTTCACAGTATTATTATATAGTATTAGTGCACAGTATTATTATATAGTATTAGTGCATAGTATTAATATATAGTAATAGTGCACAGTATTAATATATAGTATTAGTGCACAGTATTATTATATAGTAATAGTGCACAGTATTATTATATAGCAATAGTGCACAGTATTAATATATAGCAATAGTGCACAGTATTATTATATAGTATTAGTGCATAGTATTAATATATAGTAATAGTGCACAGTATTAATATATAGTATTAGTGCACAGTATTATTATATAGTAATAGTGCACAGTATTATTATATAGCAATAGTGCACACTATTAATATATAGCAATAGTGCACAGTATTATTATATAGTATTAGTGCATAGTATTAATATATAGTAATAGTGCACAGTATTAATATATAGTATTAGTGCACAGTATTATTATATAGTAATAGTGCACAGTATTATTATATAGTAATAGTGCATAGTATTATTATATATTATTAGTGCATAGTATTAACATATAGTAATAGTGCACAGTATTAATATATAGTAAGAGTGCATTGTATTATTATATAGTATTAGTGCATAGTATTATTATATAGTAATAGTGTATATTATTATTATATAGTAATAGTGCACAGTATTATCATATAGTATTAGTGCATAGTATTAATATATAGTAATAGAGCACAGTATTATTGTACAGTAGTAGTTCATAGTATTAATATATAGTAAGAGTGCATAGTATTAATATATAGTAAGAGTGCACAGTATTATTATATATTATTAGTGCACAGTATTATTATACAGTATTAGTGCATAGTATTAATATATAGCAATAGTGCACAGTATTATTGTACAGTAGTAGTTCATAGTATTAATATATAGTAAGAGTGCATAGTATTATTATATAGTATTAGTGCACAGTATTATTATATAGTAATAGTGCACAGTATTATTATATAGTATTAGTGCATAGTATTAATATATAGTAAGAGTGCACAGTATTATTATATATTATTAGTGCACAGTATTAATATATAGTAAGACTGCATTGTATTATTATATAGTATTAGTGCATAGTATTATTATATAGTAATAGTGCATAGTATTATTATATAGTAATAGTGCACAGTATTATTATATAGTATTAGTGCATAGTATTAATATATAGTAATAGTGCACAGTATTATTATATAGTAGTAGTGCACAGTATTATTATATAGTATTAGTGCATAGTATTAATATATAGTAAGAGTGCACAGTATTATTATATATTATTAGTGCACAGTATTATTATACAGTATTAGTGCATAGTATTAATATATAGTAATAGTGCACAGTATTATTGTACAGTAGTAGTGCATAGTATTAATATATAGTAATAGTGCACAGTATTATTATATAGTATTAGTTCACAGTATTATTATATAGTAAGAGTGCACAGTATTATTATATAGTAATAGTGCACAGTATTAATATATAGTATTAGTGCACAGTATTATTATATAGTAATAGTGCACAGTATTATTATATAGCAATAGTGCACACTATTAATATATAGCAATAGAGCACAGTTTTATTATATAGTATTAGTGCATAGTATTAATATATAGTAATAGTGCACAGTATTAATATATAGTATTAGTGCACAGTATTATTATATAGTAATAGTGCACAGTATTATTATATAGTAATAGTGCATAGTATTATTATATAGTATTAGTGCATAGTATTAACATATAGTAATAGTGCACAGTATTAATATATAGTAAGAGTGCATTGTATTATTATATAGTATTAGTGCATAGTATTATTATATAGTAATAGTGCATATTATTATTATATAGTAATAGTGCACAGTATTATCATATAGTATTAGTGCATAGTATTAATATATAGTAATAGTGCACAGTATTATTATATAGTAGTAGTGCACAGTATTATTATATAGTAATAGTGCACAGTATTATTATATAGTAATAGTGCATAGTATTATTATATAGTATTAGTGCATAGTATTAACATATAGTAATAGTGCACAGTATTAATATATAGTAAGAGTGCATTGTATTATTATATAGTATTAGTGCATAGTATTATTATATAGTAATAGTGCATAGTATTATTATATAGTAATAGTGCACAGTATTATTATATAGTATTAGTGCATAGTATTAATATATAGTAATAGTGCACAGTATTATTATATAGTAGTAGTGCACGGTATTATTATATAGTATTAGTGCATAGTATTAATATATAGTAAGAGTGCACAGTATTATTATATATTATTAGTGCACAGTATTATTATACAGTATTAGTGCATAGTATTAATATATAGTAATAGTGCACAGTATTATTGTACAGTAGTAGTGCATAGTATTAATATATAGTAATAGTGCACAGTATTATTATATAGTAGTAGTGCATAGTATTATTATATAGTATTAGTGCATAGTATTAATATATAGTATTAGTGCACAGTATTATTATACTGTATAGTAATAGTACATAGTATTAATATATAGCAATAGTGCACAGTATTATTATATGGTAGTAGTGCATAGTATTAATATATAGTAATAGTGCACAGTATTATTATATAGTATTAGTTCACAGTATTATTATATAATATTAGTGCACAGTATTATTATATAGTATTAGTGCATAGTAATAATATATAGTAATAGTGCACAGTATTAATATATAGTATTAGTGCACAGTATTATTATATAGTAATAGTGCACATTATTATTATATAGCAATAGTGCACAGTATTAATATATAGCAATAGTGCACAGTATTATTATATAGTATTAGTGCATAGTATTAATATATAGTAATAGTGCACAGTATTAATATATAGTATTAGTGCACAGTATTATTATATAGTAATAGTGCACAGTATTATTATATAGCAATAGTGCACACTATTAATATATAGCAATAGTGCACAGTATTATTATATAGTATTAGTGCATAGTATTAATATATAGTAATAGTGCACAGTATTAATATATAGTATTAGTGCACAGTATTATTATATAGTAATAGTGCACAGTATTATTATATAACAATAGTGCACAGCATTAATATATAGCAATAGTGCACAGTATTATTATATAGTACTAGAGCACAGTATTATTATATAGCAATAGTGCACAGTATTAATATATAGTAATAGTGCACAGTATTATTATATAGTAATAGTGCACAGTATTATTATATAGTATTAGTGCACAGTATTATTATATAGTAATAGTGCACAGTATTATTATATAGTAAGAGTGCATAGTATTATTATATAGCATTAGTGCATAGTATTAACATATAGTAATAGTGCACAGTATTAATATATAGTAAGAGTGCATAGTATTATTATATAGTATTAGTGCATAGTATTATTATATAGTAATAGTGCACAGTATTATTATATAGTAATAGTGCACAGTATTATTATATAGTATTAGTGCATAGTATTAATATATAGTATTAGTGCATAGTATTAATATATAGTAATAGTGCACAGTATTAATATATAGTATTAGTGCACAGTATTATTATATAGTAATAGTGCACAGTATTATTATACTGTATAGTAATAGTACATAGTATTAATATATAGCAATAGTGCACAGTATTATTATATAGTAGTAGTGCATAGTATTAATATATAGTAATAGTGCACAGTATTATTATATAGTATTAGTTCACAGTATTATTATATAGTATTAGTGCACAGTATTATTATATAGTATTAGTGCATAGTATTAATATATAGTAATAGTGCACAGTATTAATACATAGTATTAGTGCATAGTATTAATATATAGTAATAGTGCACAGTATTAATATATAGTATTAGTGCACAGTATTATTATATAGTAATAGTGCACAGTATTATTATATAGCAATAGTGCACACTATTAATATATAGCAATAGTGCACAGTATTATTATATAGTATTAGTGCATAGTATTAATATATAGTAATAGTGCACAGTATTAATATATAGTATTAGTGCACAGTATTATTATATAGTAATAGTGCACAGTATTATTATATAGTAATAGTGCATAGTATTATTATATAGTATTAGTGCATAGTATTATCATATAGTAATAGTGCACAGTATTAATATATAGTAAGAGTGCATTGTATTATTATATAGTATTAGTGCATAGTATTATTATATAGTAATAGTGCATAGTATTATTATATAGTAATAGTGCACAGTATTATTATATAGTATTAGTGCATAGTATTAATTTATAGTAATAGTGCACAGTATTATTATATAGTAGTAGTGCACAGTATTATTATATAGTATTAGTGCATAGTATTAATATATAGTAAGAGTGCACAGTATTATTATATATTATTAGTGCACAGTATTATTATACAGTATTAGTGCATAGTATTAATATATAGTAATAGTGCACAGTATTATTGTACAGTAGTAGTTCATAGTATTAATATATAGTAAGAGTGCATAGTATTATTATATAGTATTAGTGCACAGTATTATTATATAGTAATAGTGCATAGTATTATTATATAGTATTAGTGCATAGTATTAACATATAGTAATAGTGCACAGTATTAATATATAGTAAGAGTGCATTGTATTATTATATAGTATTAGTGCATAGTATTATTATATAGTAATAGTGCATAGTATTATTATATAGTAATAGTGCACAGTATTATTATATAGTATTAGTGCATAGTATTAATATATAGTAATAGTGCACAGTATTATTATATAGTAGTAGTGCACAGTATTATTATATAGTATTAGTGCATAGTATTAATATATATTAAGAGTGCACAGTATTATTATATATTATTAGTGCACAGTATTATTATACAGTATTAGTGCATAGTATTAATATATAGTAATAGTGCACAGTATTATTGTACAGTAGTAGTTCATAGTATTAATATATAGTAAGAGTGCATAGTATTATTATATAGTATTAGTGCACAGTATTATTATATAGTAATAGTGCACAGTATTATTATATAGTAATAGTGCATAGTATTATTATATAGTATTAGTGCATAGTATTAACATATAGTAATAGTGCACAGTATTAATATATAGTAAGAGTGCATTGTATTATTATATAGTATTAGTGCATAGTATTATTATATAGTAATAGTGCATAGTATTATTATATAGTAATAGTGCACAGTATTATTATATAGTATTAGTGCATAGTATTAATATATAGTAATAGTGCACAGTATTATTATATAGTAGTAGTGCACAGTATTATTATATAGTATTAGTGCATAGTATTAATATATAGTAAGAGTGCACAGTATTATTATATATTATTAGTGCACAGTATTATTATACAGTATTAGTGCATAGTATTAATATATAGTAATAGTGCACAGTATTATTGTACAGTAGTAGTGCATAGTATTAATATATAGTAATAGTGCACAGTATTATTATATAGTAGTAGTGCATAGTATTATTATATAGTATTAGTGCATAGTATTAATATATAGTATTAGTGCACAGTATTATTATACTGTATAGTAATAGTACATAGTATTAATATATAGCAATAGTGCACAGTATTATTATATAGTAGTAGTGCATAGTATTAATATATATTAATAGTGCACAGTATTATTATATAGTATTAGTTCACAGTATTATTATATAATATTAGTGCACAGTATTATTATATAGTATTAGTGCATAGTATTAATATATAGTAATAGTGCACAGTATTAATATATAGTATTAGTGCACAGTATTATTATATAGTACTAGTGCACAGTATTATTATATAGCAATAGTGCACAGTATTAATATATAGCAATAGTACACAGTATTATTATATAGTATTAGTGCATAGTATTAATATATAGTAATAGTGCACAGTATTAATATATAGTATTAGTGCACAGTATTATTATATAGTAATAGTGCACAGTATTATTATATAGCAATAGTGCACACTATTAATATATAGCAATAGTGCACAGTATTATTATATAGTATTAGTGCATAGTATTAATATATAGTAATAGTGCACAGTATTAATATATAGTATTAGTTGCACAGTATTATTATATAGTAATAGTGCACAGTATTATTACATAACAATAGTGCACAGCATTAATATATAGCAATAGTGCACAGTAATATTATATAGTACTAGAGCACAGTATTATTATATAGCAATAGTGCACAGTATTAATATATAGTAATAGTGCACAGTATTATTATATAGTAATAGTGCACAGTATTATTATATAGTATTAGTGCACAGTATTATTATATAGTAATAGTGCACAGTATTATTATATAGTAATAGTGCATAGTATTATTATATAGCATTAGTGCATAGTATTAACATATAGTAATAGTGCACAGTATTAATATATAGTAAGAGTGCATAGTATTATTATATAGTATTAGTGCATAGTATTATTATATAGTAATAGTGCACAGTATTATTATATAGTAATAGTGCATTGTATTATTATATAGCATTAGTGCATAGTATTAACATATAGTAATAGTGCACAGTATTAATATATAGTAAGAGTGCATAGTATTATTATATAGTATTAGTGCATAGTATTATTATATAGTAATAGTGCATAGTATTATTATATAGCATTAGTGCATAGTATTAACATATAGTATTAGTGCATAGTATTAATATATAGAATTAGTGCATAGTATTAATATATAGTAATAGTGCACAGTATTAATATATAGTATTAGTGCACAGTATTATTATATAGTAATAGTGCACAGTATTATTATACTGTATAGTAATAGTACATAGTATTAATATATAGCAATAGTGCACAGTATTATTATATAGTAGTAGTGCATAGTATTAATATATAGTAATAGTGCACAGTATTATTATATAGTATTAGTTCACAGTATTATTATATAGTATTTGTGCACAGTATTATTATATAGTATTAGTGCATAGTATTAATATATAGTAATAGTGCACAGTATTAATATATAGTATTAGTGCACAGTATTATTATATAGTAATAGTGCACAGTATTATTATATAGCAATAGTGCACAGTATTAATATATAGCAATAGTGCACAGTATTATTATATAGTATTAGTGCATAGTATTAATATATAGTAATAGTGCACAGTATTAATATATAGTATTAGTGCACAGTATTATTATATAGTAATAGTGCACAGTATTATTATATAGCAATAGTGCACACTATTAATATATAGCAATAGTGCACAGTATTATTATATAGTATTAGTGCATAGTATTAATATATAGTAATAGTGCACAGTATTAATATATAGTATTAGTGCACAGTATTATTATATAGTAATAGTGCACAGTATTATTATATAGTAATAGTGCATAGTATTATTATATAGTATTAGTGCATAGTATTAACATATAGTAATAGTGCACAGTATTAATATATAGTAAGAGTGCATTGTATTATTATATAGTATTAGTGCATAGTATTATTATATAGTAATAGTGCATATTATTATTATATAGTAATAGTGCACAGTATTATTATATAGTATTAGTGCATAGTATTAATATATAGTAATAGTGCACAGTATTATTATATAGTAGTAGTGCATAGTATTATTATATAGTATTAGTGCATAGTATTAATATATAGTAAGAGTGCACAGTATTATTATATATTATTAGTGCACAGTATTATTATACAGTATTAGTGCATAGTATTAATATATAGTAATAGTGCACAGTATTATTGTACAGTAGTAGTGCATAGTATTAATATATAGTAATAGTGCACAGTATTATTATATAGTAGTAGTGCATAGAATTATTATATAGTATTAGTGCATAGTATTAATATATAGTATTAGTGCACAGTATTATTATATAGCAATAGTGCACAGTATTAATATATAGCAATAGTGCACAGTATTATTATATAGTATTAGTGCATAGTATTAATATATAGTAATAGTGCACAGTATTAATATATAGTATTAGTGCACAGTATTATTATATAGTAATAGTGCACAGTATTATTATATAGCAATAGTGCACAGTATTATTATATAGCAATAGTGCACACTATTAATATATAGCAATAGTGCACAGTATTATTATATAGTACTAGAGCACAGTATTATTATATAGCAATAGTGCACAGTATTAATATATAGTAATAGTGCACAGTATTATTATATAGTAATAGTGCACAGTATTATTATACTGTATAGTAATAGTACATAGTATTAATATATAGCAATAGTGCACAGTATTATTATATAGTAGTAGTGCATAGTATTAATATATAGTAATAGTGCACAGTATTATTATATAGTATTAGTTCACAGTATTATTATATAGTATTAGTGCACAGTATTATTATATAGTATTAGTGCATAGTATTATTATATAGTAATAGTGCACAGTATTATTATATAGCAATAGTGCACAGTATTAATATATAGCAATAGTGTACAGTATTATTACATAGTACTAGAGCACAGTATTATTATATAGCAATAGTGCACAGTATTAATATATAGTAATAGTGCACAGTATTATTATATAGTAATAGTGCACAGTATTATTATATAGTATTAGTGCATAGTATTAATATATAGTAATAGTGCACAGTATTAATATATAGTATTAGTGCACAGTATTATTATATAGTAATAGTGCACAGTATTATTATATAGTAATAGTGCATAGTATTATTATATAGTATTAGTGCATAGTATTAACATATAGTAATAGTGCACAGTATTAATATATAGTAAGAGTGCATAGTATTATTATATAGTATTAGTGCACAGTATTATTATATAGTAATAGTGCACAGTATTATTATATAGTAATAGTGCATAGTATTATTATATAGTAATAGTGCACAGTATTATTATATAGTATTAGTGCATAGTATTAATATATAGTAATAGTGCACAGTATTATTATATAGTAGTAGTGCACAGTATTATTATTAGAGATGAGCGAACAGTGTTCTATCGAACACATGTTCGATCGGATATCAGGGTGTTCGCCATGTTCGAATCGAATCGAACACCACGTGGTAAAGTGCGCCAAAATTCGATTCCCCTCCCACCTTCCCTGGCGCCTTTTTTGCACCAATAACAGCGCAGGGGAGGTGGGACAGGAACTACGACACTGGGGGCATTGAAAAAAATTGGAAAAAGTCATTGGCTGCCGAAATCAGGTGACCTCCATTTTAGACGAATAGTGGATTTCAAATCCGGGTCATATGAGAATGTGAACTTTGTGACTATGAGACAGGGATAGCTGTACAGGCAGGGATAGCTAGGGATAACCTTTATTTAGGGGGGAATGTTATTAAAAATAACTTTTTGGGGCTCTATCGGGTGTGTAATTGTAATTTTTGTGAGATAAACTTTTTCCCATAGGGATGCATTGGCCAGCGCTGATTGGCCGAATTCCGTACTCTGGCCAATCAGTGCTGGCCAATGCATTCTATTAGCTTGATGAAGCAGAGTGTGCACAAGGGTTCAAGCGCACCCTCGGCTCTGATGTAGCAGAGCCGAGGCTGCACAAGGGTTCAAGCGCACCCTCGGCTCTGATGTAGGAGAGCCGAGGGTGCACTTGAACCCTTGTGCACCCTCAGCTCTGCTACATCAGAGCCGAGGGTGCGCTTGAACCCTTGTGCACACTCTGCTTCATCAAGCTAATAGAATGCATTGGCCAGCGCTGATTGGCCAATGTATTCTATTAGCCTGATGAAGTAGAGCTGAATGTGTGTGCTAAGCACACACATTCAGCTCTACTTCATCGGGCTAATAGAATGCATTGGCCAGCGCTGATTGGCCAGAGTACGGAACTCGACCAATCAGCGCTGGCTCTGCTGGAGGAGGCGGAGTCTAAGATCGCTCCACACCAGTCTCCATTCAGGTCCGACCTTAGACTCCGCCTCCTCCGGCAGAGCCAGCGCTGATTGGCCGAAGGCTGGCCAATGCATTCCTATGCGAATGCAGAGACTTAGCAGTGCTGAGTCAGTTTTGCTCAACTACACATCTGATGCACACTCGGCACTGCTACATCAGATGTAGCAATCTGATGTAGCAGAGCCGAGGGTGCACTAGAACCCCTGTGCAAACTCAGTTCACGCTAATAGAATGCATTGGCCAGCGCTGATTGGCCAATGCATTCTATTAGCCCGATGAAGTAGAGCTGAATGTGTGTGCTAAGCACACACATTCAGCACTGCTTCATCAAGCCAATACAATGCATTAGCCAGTGCTGATTGGCCAGAGTACGGAATTCGGCCAATCAGCGCTGGCCAATGCATTCTATTAGCCCGATGAAGTAGAGCTGAATGTGTGTGCTAAGCACACACATTCAGCACTGCTTCATCAAGCCAATACAATGCATTAGCCAGTGCTGATTGGCCAGAGTACGGAATTCGGCCAATCAGCGCTGGCTCTGCTGGAGGAGGCGGAGTCTAAGATCGCTCCACACCAGTCTCCATTCAGGTCCGACCTTAGACTCCGCCTCCTCCAGCAGAGCCAGCGCTGATTGGTCGAGTTCCGTACTCTGGCCAATCAGCGCTGGCCAATGCATTCTATTAGCCCGATGAAGTAGAGCTGAATGTGTGTGCTTAGCACACACATTCAGCTCTACTTCATCGGGCTAATAGAATGCATTGGCCAGCGCTGATTGGCCGAATTCCGTACTCTGGCCAATCAGCACTGGCTAATGCATTGTATTGGCTTGATGAAGCAGTGCTGAATGTGTGTGCTTAGCACACACATTCAGCTCTACTTCATCGGGCTAATAGAATGCATTGGCCAATCAGCGCTGGCCAATGCATTCTATTAGCGTGAACTGAGTTTGCACAGGGGTTCT
This sequence comes from Leptodactylus fuscus, assembly GCF_031893055.1. NCBI lineage: Eukaryota > Metazoa > Chordata > Amphibia > Anura > Leptodactylidae > Leptodactylus > Leptodactylus fuscus. The sequence continues at coordinate 366,100,246 of NC_134265.1, read as the reverse complement.
AGTGCACCCTCGGCTCTGCTACATCAGATTGCTACATCTGATGTAGCAGTGCCGAGTGTGCATCAGATGTGTAGTTGAGCAAAACTGACTCAGCACTGCTAAGTCTGCATTCGCATAGGAATGCATTGGCCAGCCTTCGGCCAATCAGCGCTGGCTCTGCCGGAGGAGGCGGAGTCTAAGGTCGGACCTGAATGGAGACTGGTGTGGAGCGACCTTAGACTCCGCCTCCTCCAGCAGAGCCAGCGCTGATTGGCCGAATTCCGTACTCTGGCCAATCAGCACTGGCTAATGCATTGTATTGGCTTGATGAAGCAGTGCTGAATGTGTGTGCTTAGCACACACATTCAGCTCTACTTCATCGGGCTAATAGAATGCATTGGCCAGCGCTGATTGGCCGAATTCCGTACTCTGGCCAATCAGCACTGGCTAATGCATTGTATTGGCTTGATGAAGCAGTGCTGAATGTGTGTGCTTAGCACACACATTCAGCTCTACTTCATCGGGCTAATAGAATGCATTGGCCAATCAGCGCTGGCCAATGCATTCTATTAGCGTGAACTGAGTTTGCACAGGGGTTCTAGTGCACCCTCGGCTCTGCTACATCAGATTGCTACATCTGATGTAGCAGTGCCGAGTGTGCATCAGATGTGTAGTTGAGCAAAACTGACTCAGCACTGCTAAGTCTGCATTCGCATAGGAATGCATTGGCCAGCCTTCGGCCAATCAGCGCTGGCTCTGCCGGAGGAGGCGGAGTCTAAGGTCGGACCTGAATGGAGACTGGTGTGGAGCTATCTTAGACTCCGCCTCCTCCAGCAGAGCCAGCGCTGATTGGTCGAGTTCCGTACTCTGGCCAATCAGCACTGGCCAATGCATTTCTATGGGGAAAAGTTAGCTTGCGAAAATCGCAAACTGACAGGGATTTCCATGAAATAAAGTGACTTTTATGCCCCCAGACATGCTTCCCCTGCTGTCCCAGTGTCATTCCAGGGTGTTGGTATCATTTCCTGGGGTGTCATAGTGGACTTGGTGACCCTCCAGACACGAATTTGGGTTTCCCCCTTAACGAGTTTATGTTCCCCATAGACTATAATGGGGTTCGAAACCCATTCGAACACTCGAACAGTGAGCGGCTGTTCGAATCGAATTTCGAACCTCGAACATTTTAGTGTTCGCTCATCTCTAATTATTATATAGTATTAGTGCATAGTATTAATATATAGTAAGAGTGCACAGTATTATTATATATTATTAGTGCACAGTATTATTATACAGTATTAGTGCATAGTATTAATATATAGTAATAGTGCACAGTATTATTGTACAGTAGTAGTGCATAGTATTAATATATAGTAATAGTGCACAGTATTATTATATTGTAGTAGTGCATAGTATTAATATATAGTAATAGTGCACAGTATTATTATATATTATTAGTTCACAGTATTATTATATAATATTAGTGCACAGTATTATTATATAGTATTAGTGCATAGTATTAATATATAGTAATAGTGCACAGTATTAATATATAGTATTAGTGCACAGTATTATTATATAGTAACAGTGCACATTATTATTATATAGCAATAGTGCACAGTATTAATATATAGCAATAGTGCACAGTATTATTATATAGTATTAGTGCATAGTATTAATATATAGTAATAGTGCACAGTATTAATATATAGTATTAGTGCACAGTATTATTATATAGTAATAGTGCACAGTATTATTATATAGCAATAGTGCACACTATTAATATATAGCAATAGTGCACAGTATTATTATATAGTATTAGAGCATTGTATTAATATATAGTAATAGTGCACAGTATTAATATATAGTATTAGTGCACAGTATTATTATATAGTAATAGTGCACAGTATTATTATATAACAATAGTGCACAGCATTAATATATAGCAATAGTGCACAGTATTATTATATAGTACTAGAGCACAGTATTATTATATAGCAATAGTGCACAGTATTAATATATAGTAATAGTGCACAGTATTATTATATAGTAATAGTGCACAGTATTATTATATAGTATTAGTGCACAGTATTATTATATAGTAATAGTGCACAGTATTATTATATAGTAATAGTGCATAGTATTATTATATAGCATTAGTGCATAGTATTAACATATAGTAATAGTGCACAGTATTAATATATAGTAAGAGTGCATAGTATTATTATATAGTATTAGTGCATAGTATTATTATATAGTAATAGTGAACAGTATTATTATATAGTAATAGTGCACAGTATTATTATATAGTATTAGTGCATAGTATTAATATATAGTATTAGTGCATAGTATTAATATATAGTAATAGTGCACAGTATTAATATATAGTATTAGTGCACAGTATTATTATATAGTAATAGTGCACAGTATTATTATACTGTATAGTAATAGTACATAGTATTAATATATAGCAATAGTGCACAGTATTATTATATAGTAGTAGTGCATAGTATTAATATATAGTAATAGTGCACAGTATTAATATATAGTATTAGTGCACAGTATTATTATATAGTAATAGTGCACAGTATTATTATACTGTATAGTAATAGTACATAGTATTAATATATAGCAATAGTGCACAGTATTATTATATAGTAGTAGTGCATAGTATTAATATATAGTAATAGTGCACAGTATTATTATATAGTATTAGTTCACAGTATTATTATATAGTATTAGTGCACAGTATTATTATATAGTATTAGTGCATAGTATTAATATATAGTAATAGTGCACAGTATTAATATATAGTATTAGTGCACAGTATTATTATATAGTAATAGTGCACAGTATTATTATATAGCATTAGTGCACAGTATTAATATATAGCAATAGTGCACAGTATTATTATATAGTATTAGTGCATAGTATTAATATATAGTAATAGTGCACAGTATTAATATATAGTATTAGTGCACAGTATTATTATATAGTAATAGTGCACAGTATTATTATATAGCAATAGTGCACACTATTAATATATAGCAATAGTGCACAGTATTATTATATAGTATTAGTGCATAGTATTAATATATAGTAATAGTGCACAGTATTAATATATAGTATTAGTGCACAGTATTATTATATAGTAATAGTGCACAGTATTATTATATAGTAATAGTGCATAGTATTATTATATAGTATTAGTGCATAGTATTAACATATAGTAATAGTGCACAGTATTAATATATAGTAAGAGTGCATTGTATTATTATATAGTATTAGTGCATAGTATTATTATATAGTAATAGTGCATATTATTATTATATAGTAATAGTGCACAGTATTATCATATAGTATTAGTGCATAGTATTAATATATAGTAATAGTGCACAGTATTATTATATAGTAGTAGTGCACAGTATTATTATATAGTAATAGTGCACAGTATTATTATATAGTAATAGTGCATAGTATTATTATATAGTTTTAGTGCATAGTATTAACATATAGTAATAGTGCACAGTATTAATATATAGTAAGAGTGCATAGTATTATTATATAGTATTAGTGCACAGTATTATTATATAGTAATAGTGCACAGTATTATTATATAGTAATAGTGCATAGTATTATTATATAGCATTAGTGCACAGTATTATTATATAGTAAGAGTGCATAGTATTATTATATAGTATTAGTGCACAGTATTATTATATAGTAATAGTGCACAGTATTATTATATAGTAATAGTGCATAGTATTATTATATAGTATTAGTGCATAGTATTAACATATAGTAATAGTGCACAGTATTAATATATAGTAAGAGTGCATTGTATTATTATATAGTATTAGTGCATAGTATTGTTATATAGTAATAGTGCATAGTATTATTATATAGTAATAGTGCACAGTATTATTATATAGTATTAGTGCATAGTATTAATATATAGTAATAGTGCACAGTATTATTATATAGTAGTAGTGCACAGTATTATTATATAGTATTAGTGCATAGTATTAATATATAGTAAGAGTGCACAGTATTATTATATATTATTAGTGCACAGTATTATTATACAGTATTAGTGCATAGTATTAATATATAGTAATAGTGCACAGTATTATTGTACAGTAGTAGTTCATAGTATTAATATATAGTAAGAGTGCATAGTATTATTATATAGTATTAGTGCACAGTATTATTATATAGTAATAGTGCACAGTATTATTATATAGTAATAGTGCATAGTATTATTATATAGTATTAGTGCATAGTATTAACATATAGTAATAGTGCACAGTATTAATATATAGTAAGACTGCATTGTATTATTATATAGTATTAGTGCATAGTATTATTATATAGTAATAGTGCATAGTATTATTATATAGTAATAGTGCACAGTATTATTATATAGTATTAGTGCATAGTATTAATATATAGTAATAGTGCACAGTATTATTATATAGTAGTAGTGCACAGTATTATTATATAGTATTAGTGCATAGTATTAATATATAGTAAGAGTGCACAGTATTATTATATATTATTAGTGCACAGTATTATTATACAGTATTAGTGCATAGTATTAATATATAGTAATAGTGCACAGTATTATTGTACAGTAGTAGTGCATAGTATTAATATATAGTAATAGTGCACAGTATTATTATATAGTATTAGTTCACAGTATTATTATATAGTAAGAGTGCACAGTATTATTATATAGTATTAGTGCACAGTATTATTATATAGTAATAGTGCACAGTATTATTATATAGCAATAGTGCACACTATTAATATATAGCAATAGAGCACAGTTTTATTATATAGTATTAGTGCATAGTATTAATATATAGTAAGAGTGCACAGTATTAATATATAGTATTAGTGCACAGTATTATTATATAGTAATAGTGCACAGTATTATTATATAGTAATAGTGCATAGTATTATTATATAGTATTAGTGCATAGTATTAACATATAGTAATAGTGCACAGTATTAATATATAGTAAGAGTGCATTGTATTATTATATAGTATTAGTGCATAGTATTATTATATAGTAATAGTGCATATTATTATTATATAGTAATAGTGCACAATATTATCATATAGTATTAGTGCATAGTATTAATATATAGTAATAGTGCACAGTATTATTATATAGTAGTAGTGCACAGTATTATTATATAGTAATAGTGCACAGTATTAATATATAGTAATAGTGCATAGTATTATTATATAGTATTAGTGCATAGTATTAATATATAGTAATAGTGCACAGTATTAATATATAGTAAGAGTGCATTGTATTATTATATAGTATTAGTGCATAGTATTATTATATAGTAATAGTGCATAGTATTATTATATAGTAATAGTGCACAGTATTATTATATAGTATTAGTGCATAGTATTAATATATAGTTATAGTGCACAGTATTATTATATAGTAGTAGTGCACAGTATTATTATATAGTATTAGTGCATAGTATTAATATATAGTAAGAGTGCACAGTATTATTATATATTATTAGTGCACAGTATTATTATACAGTATTAGTGCATAGTATTAATATATAGTAATAGTGCACAGTATTATTGTACAGTAGTAGTGCATAGTATTAATATATAGTAATAGTGCACAGTATTATTATATAGTAAGAGTGCATTGTATTATTATATAGTATTAGTGCATAGTATTATTATATAGTAATAGTGCATATTATTATTATATAGTAATAGTGCACAGTATTATCATATAGTATTAGTGCATAGTATTAATATATAGTAATAGTGCACAGTATTATTATATAGTAGTAGTGCACAGTATTATTATATAGTAATAGTGCACAGTATTATTATATAGTAATAGTGCATAGTATTATTATATAGTTTTAGTGCATAGTATTAACATATAGTAATAGTGCACAGTATTAATATATAGTAAGAGTGCATAGTATTATTATATAGTATTAGTGCACAGTATTATTATATAGTAATAGTGCACAGTATTATCATATAGTATTAGTGCATAGTATTATTATATAGTAGTAGTGCACAGTATTATTATATAGTAATAGTGCACAGTATTATTATATAGTAATAGTGCATAGTATTATTATATAGTATTAGTGCATAGTATTAACATATAGTAATAGTGCACAGTATTAATATATAGTAAGAGTGCATAGTATTATTATATAGCATTAGTGCACAGTATTATTATATAGTAAGAGTGCATAGTATTATTATATAGTAATAGTGCACAGTATTATTATATAGTAATAGTGCACAGTATTATTATATAGTATTAGTGCATAGTATTAATATATAGTATTAGTGCATAGTATTAATATATAGTAATAGTGCACAGTATTAATATATAGTATTAGTGCACAGTATTAATATATAGTAATAGTGCACAGTATTATTATACTGTATAGTAATAGTACATAGTATTAATATATAGCAATAGTGCACAGTATTATTATTATATATTATTAGTGCACAGTATTATTATACAGTATTAGTGCATAGTATTAATATATAGTAATAGTGCACAGTATTATTGTACAGTAGTAGTTCATAGTATTAATATATAGTAAGAGTGCATAGTATTATTATATAGTATTAGTGCACAGTATTATTATATAGTAATAGTGCACAGTATTATTATATAGTATTTGTGCACAGTATTATTATATAGTATTAGTGCATAGTATTAATATATAGTAATAGTGCACAGTATTAATATATAGTATTAGTGCACAGTATTATTATATAGTAATAGTGCACAGTATTATTATATAGCAATAGTGCACAGTATTAATATATAGCAATAGTGCACAGTATTATTATATAGTATTAGTGCATAGTATTAATATATAGTAATAGTGCACAGTATTAATATATAGTATTAGTGCACAGTATTATTATATAGTAATAGTGCACAGTATTAATATATAGTATTAGTGCACAGTATTATTATATAGTAATAGTGCACAGTATTATTATATAGCAATAGTGCACACTATTAATATATAGCAATAGTGCACAGTATTATTATATAGTATTAGTGCATAGTATTAATATATAGTAATAGTGCACAGTATTAATATATAGTATTAGTGCACAGTATTATTATATAGTAATAGTGCACAGTATTATTATATAGTAATAGTGCATAGTATTATTATATAGTATTAGTGCATAGTATTAACATATAGTAATAGTGCACAGTATTAATATATAGTAAGAGTGCATTGTATTATTATATAGTATTAGTGCATAGTATTATTATATAGTAATAGTGCATATTATTATTATATAGTAATAGTGCACAGTATTATTATATAGTATTAGTGCATAGTATTAATATATAGTAATAGTGCACAGTATTATTATATAGTAGTAGTGCATAGTATTATTATATAGTATTAGTGCATAGTATTAATATATAGTAAGAGTGCACAGTATTATTATATATTATTAGTGCACAGTATTATTATACAGTATTAGTGCATAGTATTAATATATAGTAATAGTGCACAGTATTATTGTACAGTAGTAGTGCATAGTATTAATATATAGTAATAGTGCACAGTATTATTATATAGTAGTAGTGCATAGAATTATTATATAGTATTAGTGCATAGTATTAATATATAGTATTAGTGCACAGTATTATTATACTGTATAGTAATAGTACATAGTATTAATATATAGCAATAGTGCACAGTATTATTATATAGTAGTAGTGCATAGTATTAATATATAGTAATAGTGCACAGTATTATTATATAGTATTAGTTCACAGTATTATTATATAATATTAGTGCACAGTATTATTATATAGTATTAGTGCATAGTATTAATATATAGTAATAGTGCACAGTATTAATATATAGTATTAGTGCACAGTATTATTATATAGTAATAGTGCACAGTATTATTATATAGCAATAGTGCACAGTATTAATATATAGCAATAGTGCACAGTATTATTATATAGTATTAGTGCATAGTATTAATATATAGTAATAGTGCACAGTATTAATATATAGTATTAGTGCACAGTATTATTATATAGTAATAGTGCACAGTATTATTATATAGCAATAGTGCACAGTATTATTATATAGCAATAGTGCACACTATTAATATATAGCAATAGTGCACAGTATTATTATATAGTACTAGAGCACAGTATTATTATATAGCAATAGTGCACAGTATTAATATATAGTAATAGTGCACAGTATTATTATATAGTAATAGTGCACAGTATTATTATACTGTATAGTAATAGTACATAGTATTAATATATAGCAATAGTGCACAGTATTATTATATAGTAGTAGTGCATAGTATTAATATATAATAATAGTGCACAGTATTAATATATAGTATTAGTGCACAGTATTATTATATAGTAATAGTGCACAGTATTATTATATAGCAATAGTGCACAGTATTAATATATAGCAATAGTGTACAGTATTATTACATAGTACTAGAGCACAGTATTATTATATAGCAATAGTGCACAGTATTAATATATAATAATAGTGCACAGTATTAATATATAGCAATAGTGCACAGTATTATTATATAGTAGTAGTGCATAGTATTAATATATAGTAATAGTGCATAGTATTATTATATAGTATTAGTGCACAGTATTATTATATAGTATTAGTGCACAGTATTAATATATAGTAATAGTGCACAATATTATTATATAGTATTAGTGCATAGTATTAATATATAGTAATAGTGCACAGTATTAATATATAGTATTAGTGCACAGTATTATTATATAGTAATAGTGCACATTATTATTATATAGCAATAGTGCACAGTATTAATATATAGCAATAGTGTACAGTATTATTACATAGTACTAGAGCACAGTATTATTATATAGCAATAGTGCACAGTATTAATATATAGTAATAGTGCACAGTATTATTATATAGTAATAGTGCACAGTATTATTATATAGTAATAGTGCATAGTATTATTATATAGTAATAGTGCACAGTATTATTATATAGTATTAGTGCATAGTATTAATATATAGTAATAGTGCACAGTATTATTATATAGTAGTAGTGCACAGTATTATTATATAGTATTAGTGCATAGTATTATTATATAGTAATAGTGCATAGTATTATTATATAGTATTAGTGCATAGTATTAACATATAGTAATAGTGCACAGTATTAATATATAGTAAGAGTGCATTGTATTATTATATAGTATTAGTGCATAGTATTATTATATAGTAATAGTGCATAGTATTATTATATAGTAATAGTGCACAGTATTATTATATAGTATTAGTGCATAGTATTAATATATAGTAATAGTGCACAGTATTATTATATAGTAGTAGTGCACAGTATTATTATATAGTATTAGTGCATAGTATTAATATATAGTAAGAGTGCACAGTATTATTATATATTATTAGTGCACAGTATTATTATACAGTATTAGTGCATAGTATTAATATATAGTAATAGTGCACAGTATTATTGTACAGTAGTAGTGCATAGTATTAATATATAGTAATAGTGCACAGTATTATTATATAGTAGTAGTGCATAGTATTATTATATAGTATTAGTGCATAGTATTTATATATAGTATTAGTGCACAGTATTATTATACTGTATAGTAATAGTACATAGTATTAATATATAGCAATAGTGCACAGTATTATTATATAGTAGTAGTGCATAGTATTAATATATAGTAATAGTGCACAGTATTATTATATAGTATTAGTTCACAGTATTATTATACAATATTAGTGCACAGTATTATTATATAGTATTAGTGCATAGTATTAATATATAGTAATAGTGCACAGTATTAATATATAGTATTAGTGCACAGTATTATTATATAGTAATAGTGCACAGTATTATTATATAACAATAGTGCACAGCATTAATATATAGCAATAGTGCACAGTATTATTATATAGTACTAGAGCACAGTATTATTATATAGCAATAGTGCACAGTATTAATATATAGTAATAGTGCACAGTATTATTATATAGTAATAGTGCACAGTATTATTATATAGTATTAGTGCACAGTATTATTATATAGTAATAGTGCACAGTATTATTATATAGTAATAGTGCATAGTATTATTATATAGCATTAGTGCATAGTATTAACATATAGTAATAGTGCACAGTATTAATATATAGTAAGAGTGCATAGTATTATTATATAGTATTAGTGCATAGTATTATTATATAGTAATAGTGAACAGTATTATTATATAGTAATAGTGCACAGTATTATTATATAGTATTAGTGCATAGTATTAATATATAGTATTAGTGCATAGTATTAATATATAGTAATAGTGCACAGTATTAATATATAGTATTAGTGCACAGTATTATTATATAGTAATAGTGCACAGTATTATTATACTGTATAGTAATAGTACATAGTATTAATATATAGCAATAGTGCACAGTATTATTATATAGTAGTAGTGCATAGTATTAATATATAGTAATAGTGCACAGTATTATTATATAGTATTAGTTCACAGTATTATTATATAGTATTAGTGCACAGTATTATTATATAGTATTAGTGCATAGTATTAATATATAGTAATAGTGCACAGTATTAATATATAGTATTAGTGCACAGTATTATTATATAGTAATAGTGCACAGTATTATTATATAGCAATAGTGCACAGTATTAATATATAGCAATAGTGCACAGTATTATTATATAGTATTAGTGCATAGTATTAATATATAGTAATAGTGCACAGTATTAATATATAGTATTAGTGCACAGTATTATTATATAGTAATAGTGCACAGTATTATTATATAGCAATAGTGCACACTATTAATATATAGCAATAGTGCACAGTATTATTATATAGTATTAGTGCATAGTATTAATATATAGTAATAGTGCACAGTATTAATATATAGTATTAGTGCACAGTATTATTATATAGTAATAGTGCACAGTATTATTATATAGTAATAGTGCATAGTATTATTATATATTATTAGTGCATAGTATTAACATATAGTAATAGTGCACAGTATTAATATATAGTAAGAGTGCATTGTATTATTATATAGTATTAGTGCATAGTATTATTATATAGTAATAGTGCATATTATTATTATATAGTAATAGTGCACAGTATTATCATATAGTATTAGTGCATAGTATTAATATATAGTAATAGAGCACAGTATTATTGTACAGTAGTAGTTCATAGTATTAATATATAGTAAGAGTGCATAGTATTAATATATAGTAAGAGTGCACAGTATTATTATATATTATTAGTGCACAGTATTATTATACAGTATTAGTGCATAGTATTAATATATAGCAATAGTGCACAGTATTATTGTACAGTAGTAGTTCATAGTATTAATATATAGTAAGAGTGCATAGTATTATTATATAGTATTAGTGCACAGTATTATTATATAGTAATAGTGCACAGTATTATTATATAGTATTAGTGCATAGTATTAATATATAGTAAGAGTGCACAGTATTATTATATATTATTAGTGCACAGTATTAATATATAGTAAGACTGCATTGTATTATTATATAGTATTAGTGCATAGTATTATTATATAGTAATAGTGCATAGTATTATTATATAGTAGTAGTGCACAGTATTATTATATAGTATTAGTGCATAGTATTAATATATAGTAAGAGTGCACAGTATTATTATATATTATTAGTGCACAGTATTATTATACAGTATTAGTGCATAGTATTAATATATAGTAATAGTGCACAGTATTATTGTACAGTAGTAGTGCATAGTATTAATATATAGTAATAGTGCACAGTATTATTATATAGTATTAGTTCACAGTATTATTATATAGTAAGAGTGCACAGTATTATTATATAGTAATAGTGCACAGTATTAATATATAGTATTAGTGCACAGTATTATTATATAGTAATAGTGCACAGTATTATTATATAGCAATAGTGCACACTATTAATATATAGCAATAGAGCACAGTTTTATTATATAGTATTAGTGCATAGTATTAATATATAGTAATAGTGCACAGTATTAATATATAGTATTAGTGCACAGTATTATTATATAGTAATAGTGCACAGTATTATTATATAGTAATAGTGCATAGTATTATTATATAGTATTAGTGCATAGTATTAACATATAGTAATAGTGCACAGTATTAATATATAGTAAGAGTGCATTATATTATTATATAGTATTAGTGCATAGTATTATTATATAGTAATAGTGCATATTATTATTATATAGTAATAGTGCACAGTATTATCATATAGTATTAGTGCATAGTATTAATATATAGTAATAGTGCACAGTATTATTATATAGTAGTAGTGCACAGTATTATTATATAGTAATAGTGCACAGTATTATTATATAGTAATAGTGCATAGTATTATTATATAGTATTAGTGCATAGTATTAACATATAGTAATAGTGCACAGTATTAATATATAGTAAGAGTGCATTGTATTATTATATAGTATTAGTGCATAGTATTATTATATAGTAATAGTGCATAGTATTATTATATAGTAATAGTGCACAGTATTATTATATAGTATTAGTGCATAGTATTAATATATAGTAATAGTGCACAGTATTATTATATAGTAGTAGTGCACGGTATTATTATATAGTATTAGTGCATAGTATTAATATATAGTAAGAGTGCACAGTATTATTATATATTATTAGTGCACAGTATTATTATACAGTATTAGTGCATAGTATTAATATATAGTAATAGTGCACAGTATTATTGTACAGTAGTAGTGCATAGTATTAATATATAGTAATAGTGCACAGTATTATTATATAGTAGTAGTGCATAGTATTATTATATAGTATTAGTGCATAGTATTAATATATAGTATTAGTGCACAGTATTATTATACTGTATAGTAATAGTACATAGTATTAATATATAGCAATAGTGCACAGTATTATTATATGGTAGTAGTGCATAGTATTAATATATAGTAATAGTGCACAGTATTATTATATAGTATTAGTTCACAGTATTATTATATAATATTAGTGCACAGTATTATTATATAGTATTAGTGCATAGTAATAATATATAGTAATAGTGCACAGTATTAATATATAGTATTAGTGCACAGTATTATTATATAGTAATAGTGCACATTATTATTATATAGCAATAGTGCACAGTATTAATATATAGCAATAGTGCACAGTATTATTATATAGTATTAGTGCATAGTATTAATATATAGTAATAGTGCACAGTATTAATATATAGTATTAGTGCACAGTATTATTATATAGTAATAGTGCACAGTATTATTATATAGCAATAGTGCACACTATTAATATATAGCAATAGTGCACAGTATTATTATATAGTATTAGTGCATAGTATTAATATATAGTAATAGTGCACAGTATTAATATATAGTATTAGTGCACAGTATTATTATATAGTAATAGTGCACAGTATTATTATATAACAATAGTGCACAGCATTAATATATAGCAATAGTGCACAATATTATTATATAGTACTAGAGCACAGTATTATTATATAGCAATAGTGCACAGTATTAATATATAGTAATAGTGCACAGTATTATTATATAGTAATAGTGCACAGTATTATTATATAGTATTAGTGCACAGTATTATTATATAGTAATAGTGCACAGTATTATTATATAGTAAGAGTGCATAGTATTATTATATAGCATTAGTGCATAGTATTAACATATAGTAATAGTGCACAGTATTAATATATAGTAAGAGTGCATAGTATTATTATATAGTATTAGTGCATAGTATTATTATATAGTAATAGTGCACAGTATTATTATATAGTAATAGTGCACAGTATTATTATATAGTATTAGTGCATAGTATTAATATATAGTATTAGTGCATAGTATTAATATATAGTAATAGTGCACAGTATTAATATATAGTATTAGTGCACAGTATTATTATATAGTAATAGTGCACAGTATTATTATACTGTATAGTAATAGTACATAGTATTAATATATAGCAATAGTGCACAGTATTATTATATAGTAGTAGTGCATAGTATTAATATATAGTAATAGTGCACAGTATTATTATATAGTATTAGTTCACAGTATTATTATATAGTATTAGTGCACAGTATTATTATATAGTATTAGTGCATAGTATTAATATATAGTAATAGTGCACAGTATTAATACATAGTATTAGTGCATAGTATTAATATATAGTAATAGTGCACAGTATTAATATATAGTATTAGTGCACAGTATTATTATATAGTAATAGTGCACAGTATTATTATATAGCAATAGTGCACACTATTAATATATAGCAATAGTGCACAGTATTATTATATAGTATTAGTGCATAGTATTAATATATAGTAATAGTGCACAGTATTAATATATAGTATTAGTGCACAGTATTATTATATAGTAATAGTGCACAGTATTATTATATAGTAATAGTGCATAGTATTATTATATAGTATTAGTGCATAGTATTATCATATAGTAATAGTGCACAGTATTAATATATAGTAAGAGTGCATTGTATTATTATATAGTATTAGTGCATAGTATTATTATATAGTAATAGTGCACAGTATTATTATATAGTAATAGTGCACAGTATTATTATATAGTATTAGTGCATAGTATTAATTTATAGTAATAGTGCACAGTATTATTATATAGTAGTAGTGCACAGTATTATTATATAGTATTAGTGCATAGTATTAATATATAGTAAGAGTGCACAGTATTATTATATATTATTAGTGCACAGTATTATTATACAGTATTAGTGCATAGTATTAATATATAGTAATAGTGCACAGTATTATTGTACAGTAGTAGTTCATAGTATTAATATATAGTAAGAGTGCATAGTATTATTATATAGTATTAGTGCACAGTATTATTATATAGTAATAGTGCATAGTATTATTATATAGTATTAGTGCATAGTATTAACATATAGTAATAGTGCACAGTATTAATATATAGTAAGAGTGCATTGTATTATTATATAGTATTAGTGCATAGTATTATTATATAGTAATAGTGCATAGTATTATTATATAGTAATAGTGCACAGTATTATTATATAGTATTAGTGCATAGTATTAATATATAGTAATAGTGCACAGTATTATTATATAGTAGTAGTGCACAGTATTATTATATAGTATTAGTGCATAGTATTAATATATAGTAAGAGTGCACAGTATTATTATATATTATTAGTGCAAAGTATTATTATACAGTATTAGTGCATAGTATTAATATATAGTAATAGTGCACAGTATTATTGTACAGTAGTAGTTCATAGTATTAATATATAGTAAGAGTGCATAGTATTATTATATAGTATTAGTGCACAGTATTATTATATAGTAATAGTGCACAGTATTATTATATAGTAATAGTGCATAGTATTATTATATAGTATTAGTGCATAGTATTAACATATAGTAATAGTGCACAGTATTAATATATAGTAAGACTGCATTGTATTATTATATAGTATTAGTGCATAGTATTATTATATAGTAATAGTGCATAGTATTATTATATAGTAATAGTGCACAGTATTATTATATAGTATTAGTGCATAGTATTAATATATAGTAATAGTGCACAGTATTATTATATAGTAGTAGTGCACAGTATTATTATATAGTATTAGTGCATAGTATTAATATATAGTAAGAGTGCACAGTATTATTATATATTATTAGTGCACAGTATTATTATACAGTATTAGTGCATAGTATTAATATATAGTAATAGTGCACAGTATTATTGTACAGTAGTAGTGCATAGTATTAATATATAGTAATAGTGCACAGTATTATTATATAGTATTAGTTCACAGTATTATTATATAGTAAGAGTGCACAGTATTATTATATAGTAATAGTGCACAGTATTATTATATAGTATTAGTTCACAGTATTATTATATAGTAAGAGTGCACAGTATTATTATATAGTAATAGTGCACAGTATTAATATATAGTATTAGTGCACAGTATTATTATATAGTAATAGTGCACAGTATTATTATATAGCAATAGTGCACACTATTAATATATAGCAATAGTGCACAGTTTTATTATATAGTATTAGTGCATAGTATTAATATATAGTAATAGTGCACAGTATTAATATATAGTATTAGTGCACAGTATTATTATACAGTATTAGTGCATAGTATTAATATATAGTAATAGTGCACAGTATTATTATATAGTATTAGTTCACAGTATTATTATATAATATTAGTGCACAGTATTATTATATAGTATTAGTGCATAGTATTAATATATAGTAATAGTGCACAGTATTAATATATAGTATTAGTGCACAGTATTATTATATAGTACTAGTGCACAGTATTATTATATAGCAATAGTGCACAGTATTAATATATAGCAATAGTGCACAGTATTATTATATAGTATTAGTGCATAGTATTAATATATAGTAATAGTGCACAGTATTAATATATAGTATTAGTGCACAGTATTATTATATAGTAATAGTGCACAGTATTATTATATAGCAATAGTGCACACTATTAATATATAGCAATAGTGCACAGTATTATTATATAGTATTAGTGCATAGTATTAATATATAGTAATAGTGCACAGTATTAATATATAGTATTAGTTGCACAGTATTATTATATAGTAATAGTGCACAGTATTATTACATAACAATAGTGCACAGCATTAATATATAGCAATAGTGCACAGTATTATTATATAGTACTAGAGCACAGTATTATTATATAGCAATAGTGCACAGTATTAATATATAGTAATAGTGCACAGTATTATTATATAGTAATAGTGCACAGTATTATTATATAGTATTAGTGCACAGTATTATTATATAGTAATAGTGCACAGTATTATTATATAGTAATAGTGCATAGTATTATTATATAGCATTAGTGCATAGTATTAACATATAGTAATAGTGCACAGTATTAATATATAGTAAGAGTGCATAGTATTATTATATAGTATTAGTGCATAGTATTATTATATAGTAATAGTGCACAGTATTATTATATAGTAATAGTGCACAGTATTATTATATAGTAATAGTGCATAGTATTATTATATAGTAATAGTGCATAGTATTATCATATAGTATTAGTGCATAGTATTAATATATAGTAATAGTGCACAGTATTATTATATAGTAGTAGTGCACAGTATTATTATATAGTAATAGTGCACAGTATTATTATATAGTAATAGTGCATAGTATTATTATATAGTATTAGTGCATAGTATTAACATATAGTAATAGTGCACAGTATTAATATATAGTAAGAGTGCATAGTATTATTATATAGTATTAGTGCACAGTATTATTATATAGTTATAGTGCACAGTATTATTATATAGTAATTGTGCATAGTATTATTATATAGCATTAGTGCACAGTATTATTATATAGTAAGAGTGCATAGTATTATTATATAGTATTAGTGCACAGTATTATTATATAGTAATAGTGCACAGTATTATTATATAGTAATAGTGCATAGTATTATTATATAGTATTAGTGCATAGTATTAACATATAGTAATAGTGCACAGTATTAATATATAGTAAGAGTGCATTGTATTATTATATAGTATTAGTGCATAGTATTGTTATATAGTAATAGTGCATAGTATTATTATATAGTAATAGTGCACAGTATTATTATATAGTATTAGTGCATAGTATTAATACATAGTAATAGTGCACAGTATTATTATATAGTAGTAGTGCACAGTATTATTATATAGTATTAGTGCATAGTATTAATATATAGTAAGAGTGCACAGTATTATTATATATTATTAGTGCACAGTATTATTATATAGTAATAGTGCACAGTATTATTATATAGTAATAGTGCATAGTATTATTATATAGTATTAGTGCATAGTATTAACATATAGTAATAGTGCACAGTATTAATATATAGTAAGACTGCATTGTATTATTATATAGTATTAGTGCATAGTATTATTATATAGTAATAGTGCATAGTATTATTATATAGTAATAGTGCACAGTATTATTATATAGTATTAGTGCATAGTATTAATATATAGTAATAGTGCACAGTATTATTATATAGTAGTAGTGCACAGTATTATTATATAGTATTAGTGCATAGTATTAATATATAGTAAGAGTGCACAGTATTATTATATATTATTAGTGCACAGTATTATTATACAGTATTAGTGCATAGTATTAATATATAGTAATAGTGCACAGTATTATTGTACAGTAGTAGTTCATAGTATTAATATATAGTAAGAGTGCATAGTATTATTATATAGTAATAGTGCACAGTATTATTATATAGTAATAGTGCATAGTATTATTATATAGTATTAGTGCATAGTATTAACATATAGTAATAGTGCACAGTATTAATATATAGTAAGACTGCATTGTATTATTATATAGTATTAGTGCATAGTATTATTATATAGTAATAGTGCATAGTATTATTATATAGTAATAGTGCACAGTATTATTATATAGTATTAGTGCATAGTATTAATATATAGTAATAGTGCACAGTATTATTATATAGTAGTAGTGCACAGTATTATTATATAGTATTAGTGCATAGTATTAATATATAGTAAGAGTGCACAGTATTATTATATATTATTAGTGCACAGTATTATTATACAGTATTAGTGCATAGTATTAATATATAGTAATAGTGCACAGTATTATTGTACAGTAGTAGTGCATAGTATTAATATATAGTAATAGTGCACAGTATTATTATATAGTATTAGTTCACAGTATTATTATATAGTAAGAGTGCACAGTATTATTATATAGTAATAGTGCACAGTATTATTATATAGTATTAGTTCACAGTATTATTATATAGTAAGAGTGCACAGTATTATTATATAGTAATAGTGCACAGTATTAATATATAGTATTAGTGCACAGTATTATTATATAGTAATAGTGCACAGTATTATTATATAGCAATAGTGCACACTATTAATATATAGCAATAGTGCACAGTTTTATTATATAGTATTAGTGCATAGTATTAATATATAGTAATAGTGCACAGTATTAATATATAGTATTAGTGCACAGTATTATTATATAGTAATAGTGCACAGTATTATTATATAGTAATAGTGCACAGTATTATTATATAGTAATAGTGCACAGTATTATTATATAGTATTAGTGCACAGTATTATTATATAGTAATAGTGCACAGTATTATTATATAGTAATAGTGCATAGTATTATTATATAGCATTAGTGCATAGTATTAACATATAGTAATAGTGCACAGTATTAATATATAGTAAGAGTGCATAGTATTATTATATAGTATTAGTGCATAGTATTATTATATAGTAATAGTGCACAGTATTATTATATAGTAATAGTGCACAGTATTATTATATAGTAATAGTGCATAGTATTATTATATAGTAATAGTGCATAGTATTATCATATAGTATTAGTGCATAGTATTAATATATAGTAATAGTGCACAGTATTATTATATAGTAGTAGTGCACAGTATTATTATATAGTAATAGTGCACAGTATTATTATATAGTAATAGTGCATAGTATTATTATATAGTATTAGTGCATAGTATTAACATATAGTAATAGTGCACAGTATTAATATATAGTAAGAGTGCATAGTATTATTATATAGTATTAGTGCACAGTATTATTATATAGTAATAGTGCACAGTATTATTATATAGTAATAGTGCATAGTATTATTATATAGCATTAGTGCACAGTATTATTATATAGTAAGAGTGCATAGTATTATTATATAGTATTAGTGCACAGTATTATTATATAGTAATAGTGCACAGTATTATTATATAGTAATAGTGCATAGTATTATTATATAGTATTAGTGCATAGTATTAACATATAGTAATAGTGCACAGTATTAATATATAGTAAGAGTGCATTGTATTATTATATAGTATTAGTGCATAGTATTGTTATATAGTAATAGTGCATAGTATTATTATATAGTAATAGTGCACAGTATTATTATATAGTATTAGTGCATAGTATTAATATATAGTAATAGTGCACAGTATTATTATATAGTAGTAGTGCACAGTATTATTATATAGTATTAGTGCATAGTATTAATATATAGTAAGAGTGCACAGTATTATTATATATTATTAGTGCACAGTATTATTATACAGTATTAGTGCATAGTATTAATATATAGTAATAGTGCACAGTATTATTGTACAGTAGTAGTTCATAGTATTAATATATAGTAAGAGTGCATAGTATTATTATATAGTATTAGTGCACAGTATTATTATATAGTAATAGTGCACAGTATTATTATATAGTAATAGTGCATAGTATTATTATATAGTATTAGTGCATAGTATTAACATATAGTAATAGTGCACAGTATTAATATATAGTAAGACTGCATTGTATTATTATATAGTATTAGTGCATAGTATTATTATATAGTAATAGTGCATAGTATTATTATATAGTAATAGTGCACAGTATTATTATATAGTATTAGTGCATAGTATTAATATATAGTAATAGTGCACAGTATTATTATATAGTAGTAGTGCACAGTATTATTATATAGTATTAGTGCATAGTATTAATATATAGTAAGAGTGCACAGTATTATTATATATTATTAGTGCACAGTATTACTATACAGTATTAGTGCATAGTATTAATATATAGTAATAGTGCACAGTATTGTTGTACAGTAGTAGTGCATAGTATTAATATATAGTAATAGTGCACAGTATTATTATATAGTATTAGTTCACAGTATTATTATATAGTAAGAGTGCACAGTATTATTATATAGTAATAGTGCACAGTATTATTATATAGTATTAGTTCACAGTATTATTATATAGTAAGAGTGCACAGTATTATTATATAGTAATAGTGCACAGTATTAATATATAGTATTAGTGCACAGTATTATTATATAGTAATAGTGCACAGTATTATTATATAGCAATAGTGCACACTATTAATATATAGCAATAGTGCACAGTTTTATTATATAGTATTAGTGCATAGTATTAATATATAGTAATAGTGCACAGTATTAATATATAGTATTAGTGCACAGTATTATTATATAGTAATAGTGCACAGTATTATTATATAGTAATAGTGCATAGTATTATTATATAGTATTAGTGCATAGTATTAACATATAGTAATAGTGCACAGTATTAATATATAGTAAGAGTGCATAGTATTATTATATAGTATTAGTGCACAGTATTATTATATAGTAATAGTGCACAGTATTATTATATAGTAATAGTGCATAGTATTATTATATAGCATAAGTGCACAGTATTATTATATAGTAAGAGTGCATAGTATTATTATATATTATTAGTGCATAGTATTAACATATAGTAATAGTGCACAGTATTAATATATAGTAAGAGTGCATTGTATTATTATATAGTATTAGTGCATAGTATTATTATATAGTAATAGTGCATAGTATTATTATATAGTAATAGTGCACAGTATTATTATATAGTATTAGTGCATAGTATTAATATATAGTAATAGTGCACAGTATTATTATATAGTAGTAGTGCACAGTATTATTATATAGTATTAGTGCATAGTATTAATATATAGTAAGAGTGCACAGTATTATTATATATTATTAGTGCACAGTATTATTATACAGTATTAGTGCATAGTATTAATATATAGTAATAGTGCACAGTATTATTGTACAGTAGTAGTGCATAGTATTAATATATAGTAATAGTGCACAGTATTATTATATAGTATTAGTTCACAGTATTATTATATAGTAAGAGTGCACAGTATTATTATATAGTAATAGTGCACAGTATTATTATATAGTATTAGTTCACAGTATTATTATATAGTAAGAGTGCACAGTATTATTATATAGTAATAGTGCACAGTATTAATATATAGTATTAGTGCACAGTATTATTATATAGTAATAGTGCACAGTATTATTATATAGCAATAGTGCACACTATTAATATATAGCAATAGTGCACAGTTTTATTATATAGTATTAGTGCATAGTATTAATATATAGTAATAGTGCACAGTATTAATATATAGTATTAGTGCACAGTATTATTATACAGTATTAGTGCATAGTATTAACATATAGTAATAGTGCACAGTATTATTGTACAGTAGTAGTGCATAGTATTAATATATAGTAATAGTGCACAGTATTATTATATAGTAGTAGTGCATAGTATTATTATATAGTATTAGTGCATAGTATTAATATATAGTATTAGTGCACAGTATTATTATACTGTATAGTAATAGTACATAGTATTAATATATAGCAATAGTGCACAGTATTATTATATAGTAGTAGTGCATAGTATTAATATATAGTAATAGTGCACAGTATTATTATATAGTATTAGTTCACAGTATTATTATATAATATTAGTGCACAGTATTATTATATAGTATTAGTGCATAGTATTAATATATAGTAATAGTGCACAGTATTAATATATAGTATTAGTGCACAGTATTATTATATAGTACTAGTGCACAGTATTATTATATAGCAATAGTGCACAGTATTAATATATAGCAATAGTGCACAGTATTATTATATAGTATTAGTGCATAGTATTAATATATAGTAATAGTGCACAGTATTAATATATAGTATTAGTGCACAGTATTATTATATAGTAATAGTGCACAGTATTATTATATAGCAATAGTGCACACTATTAATATATAGCAATAGTGCACAGTATTATTTTATAGTATTAGTGCATAGTATTAATATATAGTAATAGTGCACAGTATTAATATATAGTATTAGTTGCACAGTATTATTATATAGTAATAGTGCACAGTATTATTACATAACAATAGTGCACAGCATTAATATATAGCAATAGTGCACAGTATTATTATATAGTACTAGAGCACAGTATTATTATATAGCAATAGTGCACAGTATTAATATATAGTAATAGTGCACAGTATTATTATATAGTAATAGTGCACAGTATTATTATATAGTATTAGTGCACAGTATTATTATATAGTAATAGTGCACAGTATTATTATGTAGTAATAGTGCATAGTATTATTATATAGCATTAGTGCATAGTATTAGCATATAGTAATAGTGCACAGTATTATTATATAGTAATAGTGCATAGTATTATTATATAGTAATAGTGCATAGTATTATCATATAGTATTAGTGCATAGTATTAATATATAGTAATAGTGCACAGTATTATTATATAGTAGTAGTGCACAGTATTATTATATAGTAATAGTGCACAGTATTATTATATAGTAATAGTGCATAGTATTATTATATAGTATTAGTGCATAGTATTAACATATAGTAATAGTGCACAGTATTAATATATAGTAAGAGTGCATAGTATTATTATATAGTATTAGTGCACAGTATTATTATATAGTTATAGTGCACAGTATTATTATATAGTAATTGTGCATAGTATTATTATATAGCATTAGTGCACAGTATTATTATATAGTAAGAGTGCATAGTATTATTATATAGTATTAGTGCACAGTATTATTATATAGTAATAGTGCACAGTATTATTATATAGTAATAGTGCATAGTATTATTATATAGTATTAGTGCATAGTATTAACATATAGTAATAGTGCACAGTATTAATATATAGTAAGAGTGCATTGTATTATTATATAGTATTAGTGCATAGTATTGTTATATAGTAATAGTGCATAGTATTATTATATAGTAATAGTGCACAGTATTATTATATAGTATTAGTGCATAGTATTAATATATAGTAATAGTGCACAGTATTATTATATAGTAGTAGTGCACAGTATTATTATATAGTATTAGTGCATAGTATTAATATATAGTAAGAGTGCACAGTATTATTATATATTATTAGTGCACAGTATTATTATACGGTATTAGTGCATAGTATTAATATATAGTAATAGTGCACAGTATTATTGTACAGTAGTAGTTCATAGTATTAATATATAGTAAGAGTGCATAGTATTATTATATAGTATTAGTGCACAGTATTATTATATAGTAATAGTGCACAGTATTATTATATAGTAATAGTGCATAGTATTATTATATAGTATTAGTGCATAGTATTAACATATAGTAATAGTGCAGAGTATTAATATATAGTAAGACTGCATTGTATTATTATATAGTATTAGTGCATAGTATTATTATATAGTAATAGTGCATAGTATTATTATATAGTAATAGTGCACAGTATTATTATATAGTATTAGTGCATAGTATTAATATATAGTAATAGTGCACAGTATTATTATATAGTAGTAGTGCACAGTATTATTATATAGTATTAGTGCATAGTATTAATATATAGTAAGAGTGCACAGTATTATTATATATTATTAGTGCACAGTATTATTATACAGTATTAGTGCATAGTATTAATATATAGTAATAGTGCACAGTATTATTGTACAGTAGTAGTGCATAGTATTAATATATAGTAATAGTGCACAGTATTATTATATAGTATTAGTTCACAGTATTATTATATAGTAAGAGTGCACAGTATTATTATATAGTAATAGTGCACAGTATTATTATATAGTATTAGTTCACAGTATTATTATATAGTAAGAGTGCACAGTATTATTATATAGTAATAGTGCACAGTATTAATATATAGTATTAGTGCACAGTATTATTATATAGTAATAGTGCACAGTATTATTATATAGCAATAGTGCACACTATTAATATATAGCAATAGTGCACAGTTTTATTATATAGTATTAGTGCATAGTATTAATATATAGTAATAGTGCACAGTATTAATATATAGTATTAGTGCACAGTATTATTATATAGTAATAGTGCACAGTATTATTATATAGTAATAGTGCACAGTATTATTATATAGTAATAGTGCACAGTATTATTATATAGTATTAGTGCACAGTATTATTATATAGTAATAGTGCACAGTATTATTATATAGTAATAGTGCATAGTATTATTATATAGCATTAGTGCATAGTATTAACATATAGTAATAGTGCACAGTATTAATATATAGTAAGAGTGCATAGTATTATTATATAGTATTAGTGCATAGTATTATTATATAGTAATAGTGCACAGTATTATTATATAGTAATAGTGCACAGTATTATTATATAGTAATAGTGCATAGTATTATTATATAGTAATAGTGCATAGTATTATCATATAGTATTAGTGCATAGTATTAATATATAGTAATAGTGCACAGTATTATTATATAGTAGTAGTGCACAGTATTATTATATAGTAATAGTGCACAGTATTATTATATAGTAATAGTGCATAGTATTATTATATAGTATTAGTGCATAGTATTAACATATAGTAATAGTGCACAGTATTAATATATAGTAAGAGTGCATAGTATTATTATATAGTATTAGTGCACAGTATTATTATATAGTAATAGTGCACAGTATTATTATATAGTAATTGTGCATAGTATTATTATATAGCATTAGTGCACAGTATTATTATATAGTAAGAGTGCATAGTATTATTATATAGTATTAGTGCACAGTATTATTATATAGTAATAGTGCACAGTATTATTATATAGTAATAGTGCATAGTATTATTATATAGTATTAGTGCATAGTATTAACATATAGTAATAGTGCACAGTATTAATATATAGTAAGAGTGCATTGTATTATTATATAGTATTAGTGCATAGTATTGTTATATAGTAATAGTGCATAGTATTATTATATAGTAATAGTGCACAGTATTATTATATAGTATTAGTGCATAGTATTAATATATAGTAATAGTGCACAGTATTATTATATAGTAGTAGTGCACAGTATTATTATATAGTATTAGTGCATAGTATTAATATATAGTAAGAGTGCACAGTATTATTATATATTATTAGTGCACAGTATTATTATACAGTATTAGTGCATAGTATTAATATATAGTAATAGTGCACAGTATTATTGTACAGTAGTAGTTCATAGTATTAATATATAGTAAGAGTGCATAGTATTATTATATAGTATTAGTGCACAGTATTATTATATAGTAATAGTGCACAGTATTATTATATAGTAATAGTGCATAGTATTATTATATAGTATTAGTGCATAGTATTAACATATAGTAATAGTGCACAGTATTAATATATAGTAAGACTGCATTGTATTATTATATAGTATTAGTGCATAGTATTATTATATAGTAATAGTGCATAGTATTATTATATAGTAATAGTGCACAGTATTATTATATAGTATTAGTGCATAGTATTAATATATAGTAATAGTGCACAGTATTATTATATAGTAGTAGTGCACAGTATTATTATATAGTATTAGTGCATAGTATTAATATATAGTAAGAGTGCACAGTATTATTATATATTATTAGTGCACAGTATTATTATACAGTATTAGTGCATAGTATTAATATATAGTAATAGTGCACAGTATTATTGTACAGTAGTAGTGCATAGTATTAATATATAGTAATAGTGCACAGTATTATTATATAGTATTAGTTCACAGTATTATTATATAGTAAGAGTGCACAGTATTATTATATAGTAATAGTGCACAGTATTATTATATAGTATTAGTTCACAGTATTATTATATAGTAAGAGTGCACAGTATTATTATATAGTAATAGTGCACAGTATTAATATATAGTATTAGTGCACAGTATTATTATATAGTAATAGTGCACAGTATTATTATATAGCAATAGTGCACACTATTAATATATAGCAATAGTGCACAGTTTTATTATATAGTATTAGTGCATAGTATTAATATATAGTAATAGTGCACAGTATTAATATATAGTATTAGTGCACAGTATTATTATATAGTAATAGTGCACAGTATTATTATATAGTAATAGTGCACAGTATTATTATATAGTAATAGTGCACAGTATTATTATATAGTATTAGTGCACAGTATTATTATATAGTAATAGTGCACAGTATTATTATATAGTAATAGTGCATAGTATTATTATATAGCATTAGTGCATAGTATTAACATATAGTAATAGTGCACAGTATTAATATATAGTAAGAGTGCATAGTATTATTATATAGTATTAGTGCATAGTATTATTATATAGTAATAGTGCACAGTATTATTATATAGTAATAGTGCACAGTATTATTATATAGTAATAGTGCATAGTATTATTATATAGTAATAGTGCATAGTATTATCATATAGTATTAGTGCATAGTATTAATATATAGTAATAGTGCACAGTATTATTATATAGTAGTAGTGCACAGTATTATTATATAGTAATAGTGCACAGTATTATTATATAGTAATAGTGCATAGTATTATTATATAGTATTAGTGCATAGTATTAACATATAGTAATAGTGCACAGTATTAATATATAGTAAGAGTGCATAGTATTATTATATAGTATTAGTGCACAGTATTATTATATAGTAATAGTGCACAGTATTATTATATAGTAATAGTGCATAGTATTATTATATAGCATTAGTGCACAGTATTATTATATAGTAAGAGTGCATAGTATTATTATATAGTATTAGTGCACAGTATTATTATATAGTAATAGTGCACAGTATTATTATATAGTAATAGTGCATAGTATTATTATATAGTATTAGTGCATAGTATTAACATATAGTAATAGTGCACAGTATTAATATATAGTAAGAGTGCATTGTATTATTATATAGTATTAGTGCATAGTATTGTTATATAGTAATAGTGCATAGTATTATTATATAGTAATAGTGCACAGTATTATTATATAGTATTAGTGCATAGTATTAATATATAGTAATAGTGCACAGTATTATTATATAGTAGTAGTGCACAGTATTATTATATAGTATTAGTGCATAGTATTAATATATAGTAAGAGTGCACAGTATTATTATATATTATTAGTGCACAGTATTATTATACAGTATTAGTGCATAGTATTAATATATAGTAATAGTGCACAGTATTATTGTACAGTAGTAGTTCATAGTATTAATATATAGTAAGAGTGCATAGTATTATTATATAGTATTAGTGCACAGTATTATTATATAGTAATAGTGCACAGTATTATTATATAGTAATAGTGCATAGTATTATTATATAGTATTAGTGCATAGTATTAACATATAGTAATAGTGCACAGTATTAATATATAGTAAGACTGCATTGTATTATTATATAGTATTAGTGCATAGTATTATTATATAGTAATAGTGCATAGTATTATTATATAGTAATAGTGCACAGTATTATTATATAGTATTAGTGCATAGTATTAATATATAGTAATAGTGCACAGTATTATTATATAGTAGTAGTGCACAGTATTATTATATAGTATTAGTGCATAGTATTAATATATAGTAAGAGTGCACAGTATTATTATATATTATTAGTGCACAGTATTACTATACAGTATTAGTGCATAGTATTAATATATAGTAATAGTGCACAGTATTGTTGTACAGTAGTAGTGCATAGTATTAATATATAGTAATAGTGCACAGTATTATTATATAGTATTAGTTCACAGTATTATTATATAGTAAGAGTGCACAGTATTATTATATAGTAATAGTGCACAGTATTATTATATAGTATTAGTTCACAGTATTATTATATAGTAAGAGTGCACAGTATTATTATATAGTAATAGTGCACAGTATTAATATATAGTATTAGTGCACAGTATTATTATATAGTAATAGTGCACAGTATTATTATATAGCAATAGTGCACACTATTAATATATAGCAATAGTGCACAGTTTTATTATATAGTATTAGTGCATAGTATTAATATATAGTAATAGTGCACAGTATTAATATATAGTATTAGTGCACAGTATTATTATATAGTAATAGTGCACAGTATTATTATATAGTAATAGTGCATAGTATTATTATATAGTATTAGTGCATAGTATTAACATATAGTAATAGTGCACAGTATTAATATATAGTAAGAGTGCATAGTATTATTATATAGTATTAGTGCACAGTATTATTATATAGTAATAGTGCACAGTATTATTATATAGTAATAGTGCATAGTATTATTATATAGCATAAGTGCACAGTATTATTATATAGTAAGAGTGCATAGTATTATTATATATTATTAGTGCATAGTATTAACATATAGTAATAGTGCACAGTATTAATATATAGTAAGAGTGCATTGTATTATTATATAGTATTAGTGCATAGTATTATTATATAGTAATAGTGCATAGTATTATTATATAGTAATAGTGCACAGTATTATTATATAGTATTAGTGCATAGTATTAATATATAGTAATAGTGCACAGTATTATTATATAGTAGTAGTGCACAGTATTATTATATAGTATTAGTGCATAGTATTAATATATAGTAAGAGTGCACAGTATTATTATATATTATTAGTGCACAGTATTATTATACAGTATTAGTGCATAGTATTAATATATAGTAATAGTGCACAGTATTATTGTACAGTAGTAGTGCATAGTATTAATATATAGTAATAGTGCACAGTATTATTATATAGTATTAGTTCACAGTATTATTATATAGTAAGAGTGCACAGTATTATTATATAGTAATAGTGCACAGTATTATTATATAGTATTAGTTCACAGTATTATTATATAGTAAGAGTGCACAGTATTATTATATAGTAATAGTGCACAGTATTAATATATAGTATTAGTGCACAGTATTATTATATAGTAATAGTGCACAGTATTATTATATAGCAATAGTGCACACTATTAATATATAGCAATAGTGCACAGTTTTATTATATAGTATTAGTGCATAGTATTAATATATAGTAATAGTGCACAGTATTAATATATAGTATTAGTGCACAGTATTATTATACAGTATTAGTGCATAGTATTAACATATAGTAATAGTGCACAGTATTATTGTACAGTAGTAGTGCATAGTATTAATATATAGTAATAGTGCACAGTATTATTATATAGTAGTAGTGCATAGTATTATTATATAGTATTAGTGCATAGTATTAATATATAGTATTAGTGCACAGTATTATTATACTGTATAGTAATAGTACATAGTATTAATATATAGCAATAGTGCACAGTATTATTATATAGTAGTAGTGCATAGTATTAATATATAGTAATAGTGCACAGTATTATTATATAGTATTAGTTCACAGTATTATTATATAATATTAGTGCACAGTATTATTATATAGTATTAGTGCATAGTATTAATATATAGTAATAGTGCACAGTATTAATATATAGTATTAGTGCACAGTATTATTATATAGTACTAGTGCACAGTATTATTATATAGCAATAGTGCACAGTATTAATATATAGCAATAGTGCACAGTATTATTATATAGTATTAGTGCATAGTATTAATATATAGTAATAGTGCACAGTATTAATATATAGTATTAGTGCACAGTATTATTATATAGTAATAGTGCACAGTATTATTATATAGCAATAGTGCACACTATTAATATATAGCAATAGTGCACAGTATTATTTTATAGTATTAGTGCATAGTATTAATATATAGTAATAGTGCACAGTATTAATATATAGTATTAGTTGCACAGTATTATTATATAGTAATAGTGCACAGTATTATTACATAACAATAGTGCACAGCATTAATATATAGCAATAGTGCACAGTATTATTATATAGTACTAGAGCACAGTATTATTATATAGCAATAGTGCACAGTATTAATATATAGTAATAGTGCACAGTATTATTATATAGTAATAGTGCACAGTATTATTATATAGTATTAGTGCACAGTATTATTATATAGTAATAGTGCACAGTATTATTATATAGTAATAGTGCATAGTATTATTATATAGCATTAGTGCATAGTATTAGCATATAGTAATAGTGCACAGTATTAATATATAGTAAGAGTGCATAGTATTATTATATAGTATTAGTGCATAGTATTATTATATAGTAATAGTGCACAGTATTATTATATAGTAATAGTGCACAGTATTATTATATAGTAATAGTGCATAGTATTATTATATAGTAATAGTGCATAGTATTATCATATAGTATTAGTGCATAGTATTAATATATAGTAATAGTGCACAGTATTATTATATAGTAGTAGTGCACAGTATTATTATATAGTAATAGTGCACAGTATTATTATATAGTAATAGTGCATAGTATTATTATATAGTATTAGTGCATAGTATTAACATATAGTAATAGTGCACAGTATTAATATATAGTAAGAGTGCATAGTATTATTATATAGTATTAGTGCACAGTATTATTATATAGTTATAGTGCACAGTATTATTATATAGTAATTGTGCATAGTATTATTATATAGCATTAGTGCACAGTATTATTATATAGTAAGAGTGCATAGTATTATTATATAGTATTAGTGCACAGTATTATTATATAGTAATAGTGCACAGTATTATTATATAGTAATAGTGCATAGTATTATTATATAGTATTAGTGCATAGTATTAACATATAGTAATAGTGCACAGTATTAATATATAGTAAGAGTGCATTGTATTATTATATAGTATTAGTGCATAGTATTGTTATATAGTAATAGTGCATAGTATTATTATATAGTAATAGTGCACAGTATTATTATATAGTATTAGTGCATAGTATTAATATATAGTAATAGTGCACAGTATTATTATATAGTAGTAGTGCACAGTATTATTATATAGTATTAGTGCATAGTATTAATATATAGTAAGAGTGCACAGTATTATTATATATTATTAGTGCACAGTATTATTATACGGTATTAGTGCATAGTATTAATATATAGTAATAGTGCACAGTATTATTGTACAGTAGTAGTTCATAGTATTAATATATAGTAAGAGTGCATAGTATTATTATATAGTATTAGTGCACAGTATTATTATATAGTAATAGTGCACAGTATTATTATATAGTAATAGTGCATAGTATTATTATATAGTATTAGTGCATAGTATTAACATATAGTAATAGTGCAGAGTATTAATATATAGTAAGACTGCATTGTATTATTATATAGTATTAGTGCATAGTATTATTATATAGTAATAGTGCATAGTATTATTATATAGTAATAGTGCACAGTATTATTATATAGTATTAGTGCATAGTATTAATATATAGTAATAGTGCACAGTATTATTATATAGTAGTAGTGCACAGTATTATTATATAGTATTAGTGCATAGTATTAATATATAGTAAGAGTGCACAGTATTATTATATATTATTAGTGCACAGTATTATTATACAGTATTAGTGCATAGTATTAATATATAGTAATAGTGCACAGTATTATTGTACAGTAGTAGTGCATAGTATTAATATATAGTAATAGTGCACAGTATTATTATATAGTATTAGTTCACAGTATTATTATATAGTAAGAGTGCACAGTATTATTATATAGTAATAGTGCACAGTATTATTATATAGTATTAGTTCACAGTATTATTATATAGTAAGAGTGCACAGTATTATTATATAGTAATAGTGCACAGTATTAATATATAGTATTAGTGCACAGTATTATTATATAGTAATAGTGCACAGTATTATTATATAGCAATAGTGCACACTATTAATATATAGCAATAGTGCACAGTTTTATTATATAGTATTAGTGCATAGTATTAATATATAGTAATAGTGCACAGTATTAATATATAGTATTAGTGCACAGTATTATTATATAGTAATAGTGCACAGTATTATTATATAGTAATAGTGCACAGTATTATTATATAGTAATAGTGCACAGTATTATTATATAGTATTAGTGCACAGTATTATTATATAGTAATAGTGCACAGTATTATTATATAGTAATAGTGCATAGTATTATTATATAGCATTAGTGCATAGTATTAACATATAGTAATAGTGCACAGTATTAATATATAGTAAGAGTGCATAGTATTATTATATAGTATTAGTGCATAGTATTATTATATAGTAATAGTGCACAGTATTATTATATAGTAATAGTGCACAGTATTATTATATAGTAATAGTGCATAGTATTATTATATAGTAATAGTGCATAGTATTATCATATAGTATTAGTGCATAGTATTAATATATAGTAATAGTGCACAGTATTATTATATAGTAGTAGTGCACAGTATTATTATATAGTAATAGTGCACAGTATTATTATATAGTAATAGTGCATAGTATTATTATATAGTATTAGTGCATAGTATTAACATATAGTAATAGTGCACAGTATTAATATATAGTAAGAGTGCATAGTATTATTATATAGTATTAGTGCACAGTATTATTATATAGTAATAGTGCACAGTATTATTATATAGTAATTGTGCATAGTATTATTATATAGCATTAGTGCACAGTATTATTATATAGTAAGAGTGCATAGTATTATTATATAGTATTAGTGCACAGTATTATTATATAGTAATAGTGCACAGTATTATTATATAGTAATAGTGCATAGTATTATTATATAGTATTAGTGCATAGTATTAACATATAGTAATAGTGCACAGTATTAATATATAGTAAGAGTGCATTGTATTATTATATAGTATTAGTGCATAGTATTGTTATATAGTAATAGTGCATAGTATTATTATATAGTAATAGTGCACAGTATTATTATATAGTATTAGTGCATAGTATTAATATATAGTAATAGTGCACAGTATTATTATATAGTAGTAGTGCACAGTATTATTATATAGTATTAGTGCATAGTATTAATATATAGTAAGAGTGCACAGTATTATTATATATTATTAGTGCACAGTATTATTATACAGTATTAGTGCATAGTATTAATATATAGTAATAGTGCACAGTATTATTGTACAGTAGTAGTTCATAGTATTAATATATAGTAAGAGTGCATAGTATTATTATATAGTATTAGTGCACAGTATTATTATATAGTAATAGTGCACAGTATTATTATATAGTAATAGTGCATAGTATTATTATATAGTATTAGTGCATAGTATTAACATATAGTAATAGTGCACAGTATTAATATATAGTAAGACTGCATTGTATTATTATATAGTATTAGTGCATAGTATTATTATATAATAATAGTGCATAGTATTATTATATAGTAATAGTGCACAGTATTATTATATAGTATTAGTGCATAGTATTAATATATAGTAATAGTGCACAGTATTATTATATAGTAGTAGTGCACAGTATTATTATATAGTATTAGTGCATAGTATTAATATATAGTAAGAGTGCACAGTATTATTATATATTATTAGTGCACAGTATTATTATACAGTATTAGTGCATAGTATTAATATATAGTAATAGTGCACAGTATTATTGTACAGTAGTAGTGCATAGTATTAATATATAGTAATAGTGCACAGTATTATTATATAGTATTAGTTCACAGTATTATTATATAGTAAGAGTGCACAGTATTATTATATAGTAATAGTGCACAGTATTATTATATAGTATTAGTTCACAGTATTATTATATAGTAAGAGTGCACAGTATTATTATATAGTAATAGTGCACAGTATTAATATATAGTATTAGTGCACAGTATTATTATATAGTAATAGTGCACAGTATTATTATATAGCAATAGTGCACACTATTAATATATAGCAATAGTGCACAGTTTTATTATATAGTATTAGTGCATAGTATTAATATATAGTAATAGTGCACAGTATTAATATATAGTATTAGTGCACAGTATTATTATATAGTAATAGTGCACAGTATTATTATATAGTAATAGTGCATAGTATTATTATATAGTATTAGTGCATAGTATTAACATATAGTAATAGTGCACAGTATTAATATATAGTAAGAGTGCATAGTATTATTATATAGTATTAGTGCACAGTATTATTATATAGTAATAGTGCACAGTATTATTATATAGTAATAGTGCATAGTATTATTATATAGCATAAGTGCACAGTATTATTATATAGTAAGAGTGCATAGTATTATTATATAGTATTAGTGCATAGTATTAACATATAGTAATAGTGCACAGTATTAATATATAGTAAGAGTGCATTGTATTATTATATAGTATTAGTGCATAGTATTATTATATAGTAATAGTGCATAGTATTATTATATAGTAATAGTGCACAGTATTATTATATAGTATTAGTGCATAGTATTAATATATAGTAATAGTGCACAGTATTATTATATAGTAGTAGTGCACAGTATTATTATATAGTATTAGTGCATAGTATTAATATATAGTAAGAGTGCACAGTATTATTATATATTATTAGTGCACAGTATTATTATACAGTATTAGTGCATAGTATTAATATATAGTAATAGTGCACAGTATTATTGTACAGTAGTAGTGCATAGTATTAATATATAGTAATAGTGCACAGTATTATTATATAGTATTAGTTCACAGTATTATTATATAGTAAGAGTGCACAGTATTATTATATAGTAATAGTGCACAGTATTATTATATAGTATTAGTTCACAGTATTATTATATAGTAAGAGTGCACAGTATTATTATATAGTAATAGTGCACAGTATTAATATATAGTATTAGTGCACAGTATTATTATATAGTAATAGTGCACAGTATTATTATATAGCAATAGTGCACACTATTAATATATAGCAATAGTGCACAGTTTTATTATATAGTATTAGTGCATAGTATTAATATATAGTAATAGTGCACAGTATTAATATATAGTATTAGTGCACAGTATTATTATACAGTATTAGTGCATAGTATTAATATATAGTAATAGTGCACAGTATTATTGTACAGTAGTAGTGCATAGTATTAATATATAGTAATAGTGCACAGTATTATTATATAGTAGTAGTGCATAGTATTATTATATAGTATTAGTGCATAGTATTAATATATAGTATTAGTGCACAGTATTATTATACTGTATAGTAATAGTACATAGTATTAATATATAGCAATAGTGCACAGTATTATTATATAGTAGTAGTGCATAGTATTAATATATAGTAATAGTGCACAGTATTATTATATAGTATTAGTTCACAGTATTATTATATAATATTAGTGCACAGTATTATTATATAGTATTAGTGCATAGTATTAATATATAGTAATAGTGCACAGTATTAATATATAGTATTAGTGCACAGTATTATTATATAGTACTAGTGCACAGTATTATTATATAGCAATAGTGCACAGTATTAATATATAGCAATAGTGCACAGTATTATTATATAGTATTAGTGCATAGTATTAATATATAGTAATAGTGCACAGTATTAATATATAGTATTAGTGCACAGTATTATTATATAGTAATAGTGCACAGTATTATTATATAGCAATAGTGCACACTATTAATATATAGCAATAGTGCACAGTATTATTATATAGTATTAGTGCATAGTATTAATATATAGTAATAGTGCACAGTATTAATATATAGTATTAGTTGCACAGTATTATTATATAGTAATAGTGCACAGTATTATTACATAACAATAGTGCACAGCATTAATATATAGCAATAGTGCACAGTATTATTATATAGTACTAGAGCACAGTATTATTATATAGCAATAGTGCACAGTATTAATATATAGTAATAGTGCACAGTATTATTATATAGTAATAGTGCACAGTATTATTATATAGTATTAGTGCACAGTATTATTATATAGTAATAGTGCACAGTATTATTATATAGTAATAGTGCATAGTATTATTATATAGCATTAGTGCATAGTATTAACATATAGTAATAGTGCACAGTATTAATATATAGTAAGAGTGCATAGTATTATTATATAGTATTAGTGCATAGTATTATTATATAGTAATAGTGCACAGTATTATTATATAGTAATAGTGCACAGTATTATTATATAGTAATAGTGCATAGTATTATTATATAGTAATAGTGCATAGTATTATCATATAGTATTAGTGCATAGTATTAATATATAGTAATAGTGCACAGTATTATTATATAGTAGTAGTGCACAGTATTATTATATAGTAGTAGTGCACAGTATTATTATATAGTAATAGTGCACAGTATTATTATATAGTAATAGTGCATAGTATTATTATATAGTATTAGTGCATAGTATTAACATATAGTAATAGTGCACAGTATTAATATATAGTAAGAGTGCATAGTATTATTATATAGTATTAGTGCACAGTATTATTATATAGTAATAGTGCACAGTATTATTATATAGTAATTGTGCATAGTATTATTATATAGCATTAGTGCACAGTATTATTATATAGTAAGAGTGCATAGTATTATTATATAGTATTAGTGCACAGTATTATTATATAGTAATAGTGCACAGTATTATTATATAGTAATAGTGCATAGTATTATTATACAGTATTAGTGCATAGTATTAACATATAGTAATAGTGCACAGTATTAATATATAGTAAGAGTGCATTGTATTATTATATAGTATTAGTGCATAGTATTGTTATATAGTAATAGTGCATAGTATTATTATATAGTAATAGTGCACAGTATTATTATATAGTATTAGTGCATAGTATTAATATATAGTAATAGTGCACAGTATTATTATATAGTAGTAGTGCACAGTATTATTATATAGTATTAGTGCATAGTATTAATATATAGTAAGAGTGCACAGTATTATTATATAGTAAGAGTGCACAGTATTATTATATAGTAATAGTGCACAGTATTATTATATAATATTAGTTCACAGTATTATTATATAGTAAGAGTGCACAGTATTATTATATAGTAATAGTGCACAGTATTAATATATAGTATTAGTGCACAGTATTATTATATAGTAATAGTGCACAGTATTATTATATAGCAATAGTGCACACTATTAATATATAGCAATAGTGCACAGTTTTATTATATAGTATTAGTGCATAGTATTAATATATAGTAATAGTGCACAGTATTAATATATAGTATTAGTGCACAGTATTATTATACAGTATTAGTGCATAGTATTAATATATAGTAATAGTGCACAGTATTATTGTACAGTAGTAGTGCATAGTATTAATATATAGTAATAGTGCACAGTATTATTATATAGTAGTAGTGCATAGTATTATTATATAGTATTAGTGCATAGTATTAATATATAGTATTAGTGCACAGTATTATTATACTGTATAGTAATAGTACATAGTATTAATATATAGCAATAGTGCACAGTATTATTATATAGTAGTAGTGCATAGTATTAATATATAGTAATAGTGCACAGTATTATTATATAGTATTAGTTCACAGTATTATTATATAATATTAGTGCACAGTATTATTATATAGTATTAGTGCATAGTATTAATATATAGTAATAGTGCACAGTATTAATATATAGTATTAGTGCACAGTATTATTATATAGTACTAGTGCACAGTATTATTATATAGCAATAGTGCACAGTATTAATATATAGCAATAGTGCACAGTATTATTATATAGTATTAGTGCATAGTATTAATATATAGTAATAGTGCACAGTATTAATATATAGTATTAGTGCACAGTATTATTATATAGTAATAGTGCACAGTATTATTATATAGCAATAGTGCACACTATTAATATATAGCAATAGTGCACAGTATTATTATATAGTATTAGTGCATAGTATTAATATATAGTAATAGTGCACAGTATTAATATATAGTATTAGTTGCACAGTATTATTATATAGTAATAGTGCACAGTATTATTACATAACAATAGTGCACAGCATTAATATATAGCAATAGTGCACAGTATTATTATATAGTACTAGAGCACAGTATTATTATATAGCAATAGTGCACAGTATTAATATATAGTAATAGTGCACAGTATTATTATATAGTAATAGTGCACAGTATTATTATATAGTATTAGTGCACAGTATTATTATATAGTAATAGTGCACAGTATTATTATATAGTAATAGTGCATAGTATTATTATATAGCATTAGTGCATAGTATTAACATATAGTAATAGTGCACAGTATTAATATATAGTAAGAGTGCATAGTATTATTATATAGTATTAGTGCATAGTATTATTATATAGTAATAGTGCACAGTATTATTATATAGTAATAGTGCACAGTATTATTATATAGTAATAGTGCATAGTATTATTATATAGTAATAGTGCATAGTATTATCATATAGTATTAGTGCATAGTATTAATATATAGTAATAGTGCACAGTATTATTATATAGTAGTAGTGCACAGTATTATTATATAGTAATAGTGCACAGTATTATTATATAGTAATAGTGCATAGTATTATTATATAGTATTAGTGCATAGTATTAACATATAGTAATAGTGCACAGTATTAATATATAGTAAGAGTGCATAGTATTATTATATAGTATTAGTGCACAGTATTAATATATAGTTATAGTGCACAGTATTATTATATAGTAATTGTGCATAGTATTATTATATAGCATTAGTGCACAGTATTATTATATAGTAAGAGTGCATAGTATTATTATATAGTATTAGTGCACAGTATTATTATATAGTAATAGTGCACAGTATTATTATATAGTAATAGTGCATAGTATTATTATATAGTATTAGTGCATAGTATTAACATATAGTAATAGTGCACAGTATTAATATATAGTAAGAGTGCATTGTATTATTATATAGTATTAGTGCATAGTATTGTTATATAGTAATAGTGCATAGTATTATTATATAGTAATAGTGCACAGTATTATTATATAGTATTAGTGCATAGTATTAATATATAGTAATAGT
The DNA here is from genome assembly GCF_031893055.1 of Leptodactylus fuscus. Lineage (NCBI taxonomy): Eukaryota > Metazoa > Chordata > Amphibia > Anura > Leptodactylidae > Leptodactylus > Leptodactylus fuscus. The sequence goes on along the minus strand of NC_134265.1, from coordinate 366,060,154 downwards.
GCACAGTATTATTATATAGTAGTAGTGCACAGTATTATTATATAGTATTAGTGCATAGTATTAATATATAGTAAGAGTGCACAGTATTATTATATATTATTAGTGCACAGTATTATTATACGGTATTAGTGCATAGTATTAATATATAGTAATAGTGCACAGTATTATTGTACAGTAGTAGTTCATAGTATTAATATATAGTAAGAGTGCATAGTATTATTATATAGTATTAGTGCACAGTATTATTATATAGTAATAGTGCACAGTATTATTATATAGTAATAGTGCATAGTATTATTATATAGTATTAGTGCATAGTATTAACATATAGTAATAGTGCAGAGTATTAATATATAGTAAGACTGCATTGTATTATTATATAGTATTAGTGCATAGTATTATTATATAGTAATAGTGCATAGTATTATTATATAGTAATAGTGCACAGTATTATTATATAGTATTAGTGCATAGTATTAATATATAGTAATAGTGCACAGTATTATTATATAGTAGTAGTGCACAGTATTATTATATAGTATTAGTGCATAGTATTAATATATAGTAAGAGTGCACAGTATTATTATATATTATTAGTGCACAGTATTATTATACAGTATTAGTGCATAGTATTAATATATAGTAATAGTGCACAGTATTATTGTACAGTAGTAGTGCATAGTATTAATATATAGTAATAGTGCACAGTATTATTATATAGTATTAGTTCACAGTATTATTATATAGTAAGAGTGCACAGTATTATTATATAGTAATAGTGCACAGTATTATTATATAGTATTAGTTCACAGTATTATTATATAGTAAGAGTGCACAGTATTATTATATAGTAATAGTGCACAGTATTATTATATAGTAATAGTGCACAGTATTATTATATAGCAATAGTGCACACTATTAATATATAGCAATAGTGCACAGTTTTATTATATAGTATTAGTGCATAGTATTAATATATAGTAATAGTGCACAGTATTAATATATAGTATTAGTGCACAGTATTATTATATAGTAATAGTGCACAGTATTATTATATAGTAATAGTGCACAGTATTATTATATAGTAATAGTGCACAGTATTATTATATAGTATTAGTGCACAGTATTATTATATAGTAATAGTGCACAGTATTATTATATAGTAATAGTGCATAGTATTATTATATAGCATTAGTGCATAGTATTAACATATAGTAATAGTGCACAGTATTAATATATAGTAAGAGTGCATAGTATTATTATATAGTATTAGTGCATAGTATTATTATATAGTAATAGTGCACAGTATTATTATATAGTAATAGTGCACAGTATTATTATATAGTAATAGTGCATAGTATTATTATATAGTAATAGTGCATAGTATTATCATATAGTATTAGTGCATAGTATTAATATATAGTAATAGTGCACAGTATTATTATATAGTAGTAGTGCACAGTATTATTATATAGTAATAGTGCACAGTATTATTATATAGTAATAGTGCATAGTATTATTATATAGTATTAGTGCATAGTATTAACATATAGTAATAGTGCACAGTATTAATATATAGTAAGAGTGCATAGTATTATTATATAGTATTAGTGCACAGTATTATTATATAGTAATAGTGCACAGTATTATTATATAGTAATTGTGCATAGTATTATTATATAGCATTAGTGCACAGTATTATTATATAGTAAGAGTGCATAGTATTATTATATAGTATTAGTGCACAGTATTATTATATAGTAATAGTGCACAGTATTATTATATAGTAATAGTGCATAGTATTATTATATAGTATTAGTGCATAGTATTAACATATAGTAATAGTGCACAGTATTAATATATAGTAAGAGTGCATTGTATTATTATATAGTATTAGTGCATAGTATTGTTATATAGTAATAGTGCATAGTATTATTATATAGTAATAGTGCACAGTATTATTATATAGTATTAGTGCATAGTATTAATATATAGTAATAGTGCACAGTATTATTATATAGTAGTAGTGCACAGTATTATTATATAGTATTAGTGCATAGTATTAATATATAGTAAGAGTGCACAGTATTATTATAGAGTATTAGTGCATAGTATTAATATATAGTAATAGTGCACAGTATTATTGTACAGTAGTAGTGCATAGTATTAATATATAGTAAGAGTGCACAGTATTATTATATATTATTAGTGCACAGTATTAATATATAGTAAGAGTGCATTGTATTATTATATAGTATTAGTGCATAGTATTGTTATATAGTAATAGTGCATAGTATTATTATATAGTAATAGTGCACAGTATTATTATATAGTATTAGTGCATAGTATTAATATATAGTAATAGTGCACAGTATTATTATATAGTAGTAGTGCACAGTATTATTATATAGTATTAGTGCATAGTATTAATATATAGTAAGAGTGCACAGTATTATTATAGAGTATTAGTGCATAGTATTAATATATAGTAATAGTGCACAGTATTATTGTACAGTAGTAGTGCATAGTATTAATATATAGTAAGAGTGCACAGTATTATTATATATTATTAGTGCACAGTATTATTATACAGTATTAGTGCATAGTATTAATATATAGTAATAGTGCACAGTATTATTGTACAGTAGTAGTGCATAGTATTAATATATAGTAATAGTGCACAGTATTATTATATAGTATTAGTTCACAGTATTATTATATAGTAAGAGTGCACAGTATTATTATATAGTAATAGTGCACAGTATTATTATATAGTATTAGTTCACAGTATTATTATATAGTAAGAGTGCACAGTATTATTATATAGTAATAGTGCACAGTATTAATATATAGTATTAGTGCACAGTATTATTATATAGTAATAGTGCACAGTATTATTATATAGCAATAGTGCACACTATTAATATATAGCAATAGTGCACAGTTTTATTATATAGTATTAGTGCATAGTATTAATATATAGTAATAGTGCACAGTATTAATATATAGTATTAGTGCACAGTATTATTATATAGTAATAGTGCACAGTATTATTATATAGTAATAGTGCACAGTATTATTATATAGTAATAGTGCACAGTATTATTATATAGTATTAGTGCACAGTATTATTATATAGTAATAGTGCACAGTATTATTATATAGTAATAGTGCATAGTATTATTATATAGCATTAGTGCATAGTATTAACATATAGTAATAGTGCACAGTATTAATATATAGTAAGAGTGCATAGTATTATTATATAGTATTAGTGCATAGTATTATTATATAGTAATAGTGCACAGTATTATTATATAGTAATAGTGCACAGTATTATTATATAGTAATAGTGCATAGTATTATTATATAGTAATAGTGCATAGTATTATCATATAGTATTAGTGCATAGTATTAATATATAGTAATAGTGCACAGTATTATTATATAGTAGTAGTGCACAGTATTATTATATAGTAATAGTGCACAGTATTATTATATAGTAATAGTGCATAGTATTATTATATAGTATTAGTGCATAGTATTAACATATAGTAATAGTGCACAGTATTAATATATAGTAAGAGTGCATAGTATTATTATATAGTATTAGTGCACAGTATTATTATATAGTAATAGTGCACAGTATTATTATATAGTAATAGTGCATAGTATTATTATATAGCATTAGTGCACAGTATTATTATATAGTAAGAGTGCATAGTATTATTATATAGTATTAGTGCACAGTATTATTATATAGTAATAGTGCACAGTATTATTATATAGTAATAGTGCATAGTATTATTATATAGTATTAGTGCATAGTATTAACATATAGTAATAGTGCACAGTATTAATATATAGTAAGAGTGCATTGTATTATTATATAGTATTAGTGCATAGTATTGTTATATAGTAATAGTGCATAGTATTATTATATAGTAATAGTGCACAGTATTATTATATAGTATTAGTGCATAGTATTAATATATAGTAATAGTGCACAGTATTATTATATAGTAGTAGTGCACAGTATTATTATATAGTATTAGTGCATAGTATTAATATATAGTAAGAGTGCACAGTATTATTATATATTATTAGTGCACAGTATTATTATACAGTATTAGTGCATAGTATTAATATATAGTAATAGTGCACAGTATTATTGTACAGTAGTAGTTCATAGTATTAATATATAGTAAGAGTGCATAGTATTATTATATAGTATTAGTGCACAGTATTATTATATAGTAATAGTGCACAGTATTATTATATAGTAATAGTGCATAGTATTATTATATAGTATTAGTGCATAGTATTAACATATAGTAATAGTGCACAGTATTAATATATAGTAAGACTGCATTGTATTATTATATAGTATTAGTGCATAGTATTATTATATAGTAATAGTGCATAGTATTATTATATAGTAATAGTGCACAGTATTATTATATAGTATTAGTGCATAGTATTAATATATAGTAATAGTGCACAGTATTATTATATAGTAGTAGTGCACAGTATTATTATATAGTATTAGTGCATAGTATTAATATATAGTAAGAGTGCACAGTATTATTATATATTATTAGTGCACAGTATTACTATACAGTATTAGTGCATAGTATTAATATATAGTAATAGTGCACAGTATTGTTGTACAGTAGTAGTGCATAGTATTAATATATAGTAATAGTGCACAGTATTATTATATAGTATTAGTTCACAGTATTATTATATAGTAAGAGTGCACAGTATTATTATATAGTAATAGTGCACAGTATTATTATATAGTATTAGTTCACAGTATTATTATATAGTAAGAGTGCACAGTATTATTATATAGTAATAGTGCACAGTATTAATATATAGTATTAGTGCACAGTATTATTATATAGTAATAGTGCACAGTATTATTATATAGCAATAGTGCACACTATTAATATATAGCAATAGTGCACAGTTTTATTATATAGTATTAGTGCATAGTATTAATATATAGTAATAGTGCACAGTATTAATATATAGTATTAGTGCACAGTATTATTATATAGTAATAGTGCACAGTATTATTATATAGTAATAGTGCATAGTATTATTATATAGTATTAGTGCATAGTATTAACATATAGTAATAGTGCACAGTATTAATATATAGTAAGAGTGCATAGTATTATTATATAGTATTAGTGCACAGTATTATTATATAGTAATAGTGCACAGTATTATTATATAGTAATAGTGCATAGTATTATTATATAGCATAAGTGCACAGTATTATTATATAGTAAGAGTGCATAGTATTATTATATATTATTAGTGCATAGTATTAACATATAGTAATAGTGCACAGTATTAATATATAGTAAGAGTGCATTGTATTATTATATAGTATTAGTGCATAGTATTATTATATAGTAATAGTGCATAGTATTATTATATAGTAATAGTGCACAGTATTATTATATAGTATTAGTGCATAGTATTAATATATAGTAATAGTGCACAGTATTATTATATAGTAGTAGTGCACAGTATTATTATATAGTATTAGTGCATAGTATTAATATATAGTAAGAGTGCACAGTATTATTATATATTATTAGTGCACAGTATTATTATACAGTATTAGTGCATAGTATTAATATATAGTAATAGTGCACAGTATTATTGTACAGTAGTAGTGCATAGTATTAATATATAGTAATAGTGCACAGTATTATTATATAGTATTAGTTCACAGTATTATTATATAGTAAGAGTGCACAGTATTATTATATAGTAATAGTGCACAGTATTATTATATAGTAATAGTGCACAGTATTATTATATAGCAATAGTGCACACTATTAATATATAGCAATAGTGCACAGTTTTATTATATAGTATTAGTGCATAGTATTAATATATAGTAATAGTGCACAGTATTAATATATAGTATTAGTGCACAGTATTATTATATAGTAATAGTGCACAGTATTATTATATAGCAATAGTGCACACTATTAATATATAGCAATAGTGCACAGTTTTATTATATAGTATTAGTGCATAGTATTAATATATAGTAATAGTGCACAGTATTAATATATAGTATTAGTGCACAGTATTATTATACAGTATTAGTGCATAGTATTAACATATAGTAATAGTGCACAGTATTATTGTACAGTAGTAGTGCATAGTATTAATATATAGTAATAGTGCACAGTATTATTATATAGTAGTAGTGCATAGTATTATTATATAGTATTAGTGCATAGTATTAATATATAGTATTAGTGCACAGTATTATTATACTGTATAGTAATAGTACATAGTATTAATATATAGCAATAGTGCACAGTATTATTATATAGTAGTAGTGCATAGTATTAATATATAGTAATAGTGCACAGTATTATTATATAGTATTAGTTCACAGTATTATTATATAATATTAGTGCACAGTATTATTATATAGTATTAGTGCATAGTATTAATATATAGTAATAGTGCACAGTATTAATATATAGTATTAGTGCACAGTATTATTATATAGTACTAGTGCACAGTATTATTATATAGCAATAGTGCACAGTATTAATATATAGCAATAGTGCACAGTATTATTATATAGTATTAGTGCATAGTATTAATATATAGTAATAGTGCACAGTATTAATATATAGTATTAGTGCACAGTATTATTATATAGTAATAGTGCACAGTATTATTATATAGCAATAGTGCACACTATTAATATATAGCAATAGTGCACAGTATTATTTTATAGTATTAGTGCATAGTATTAATATATAGTAATAGTGCACAGTATTAATATATAGTATTAGTTGCACAGTATTATTATATAGTAATAGTGCACAGTATTATTACATAACAATAGTGCACAGCATTAATATATAGCAATAGTGCACAGTATTATTATATAGTACTAGAGCACAGTATTATTATATAGCAATAGTGCACAGTATTAATATATAGTAATAGTGCACAGTATTATTATATAGTAATAGTGCACAGTATTATTATATAGTATTAGTGCACAGTATTATTATATAGTAATAGTGCACAGTATTATTATATAGTAATAGTGCATAGTATTATTATATAGCATTAGTGCATAGTATTAGCATATAGTAATAGTGCACAGTATTAATATATAGTAAGAGTGCATAGTATTATTATATAGTATTAGTGCATAGTATTATTATATAGTAATAGTGCACAGTATTATTATATAGTAATAGTGCACAGTATTATTATATAGTAATAGTGCATAGTATTATTATATAGTAATAGTGCATAGTATTATCATATAGTATTAGTGCATAGTATTAATATATAGTAATAGTGCACAGTATTATTATATAGTAGTAGTGCACAGTATTATTATATAGTAATAGTGCACAGTATTATTATATAGTAATAGTGCATAGTATTATTATATAGTATTAGTGCATAGTATTAACATATAGTAATAGTGCACAGTATTAATATATAGTAAGAGTGCATAGTATTATTATATAGTATTAGTGCACAGTATTATTATATAGTTATAGTGCACAGTATTATTATATAGTAATTGTGCATAGTATTATTATATAGCATTAGTGCACAGTATTATTATATAGTAAGAGTGCACAGTATTATTATATATTATTAGTGCACAGTATTATTATACGGTATTAGTGCATAGTATTAATATATAGTAATAGTGCACAGTATTATTGTACAGTAGTAGTTCATAGTATTAATATATAGTAAGAGTGCATAGTATTATTATATAGTATTAGTGCACAGTATTATTATATAGTAATAGTGCACAGTATTATTATATAGTAATAGTGCATAGTATTATTATATAGTATTAGTGCATAGTATTAACATATAGTAATAGTGCAGAGTATTAATATATAGTAAGACTGCATTGTATTATTATATAGTATTAGTGCATAGTATTATTATATAGTAATAGTGCATAGTATTATTATATAGTAATAGTGCACAGTATTATTATATAGTATTAGTGCATAGTATTAATATATAGTAATAGTGCACAGTATTATTATATAGTAGTAGTGCACAGTATTATTATATAGTATTAGTGCATAGTATTAATATATAGTAAGAGTGCACAGTATTATTATATATTATTAGTGCACAGTATTATTATACAGTATTAGTGCATAGTATTAATATATAGTAATAGTGCACAGTATTATTGTACAGTAGTAGTGCATAGTATTAATATATAGTAATAGTGCACAGTATTATTATATAGTATTAGTTCACAGTATTATTATATAGTAAGAGTGCACAGTATTATTATATAGTAATAGTGCACAGTATTATTATATAGTATTAGTTCACAGTATTATTATATAGTAAGAGTGCACAGTATTATTATATAGTAATAGTGCACAGTATTAATATATAGTATTAGTGCACAGTATTATTATATAGTAATAGTGCACAGTATTATTATATAGCAATAGTGCACACTATTAATATATAGCAATAGTGCACAGTTTTATTATATAGTATTAGTGCATAGTATTAATATATAGTAATAGTGCACAGTATTAATATATAGTATTAGTGCACAGTATTATTATATAGTAATAGTGCACAGTATTATTATATAGTAATAGTGCACAGTATTATTATATAGTAATAGTGCACAGTATTATTATATAGTATTAGTGCACAGTATTATTATATAGTAATAGTGCACAGTATTATTATATAGTAATAGTGCATAGTATTATTATATAGCATTAGTGCATAGTATTAACATATAGTAATAGTGCACAGTATTAATATATAGTAAGAGTGCATAGTATTATTATATAGTATTAGTGCATAGTATTATTATATAGTAATAGTGCACAGTATTATTATATAGTAATAGTGCACAGTATTATTATATAGTAATAGTGCATAGTATTATTATATAGTAATAGTGCATAGTATTATCATATAGTATTAGTGCATAGTATTAATATATAGTAATAGTGCACAGTATTATTATATAGTAGTAGTGCACAGTATTATTATATAGTAATAGTGCACAGTATTATTATATAGTAATAGTGCATAGTATTATTATATAGTATTAGTGCATAGTATTAACATATAGTAATAGTGCACAGTATTAATATATAGTAAGAGTGCATAGTATTATTATATAGTATTAGTGCACAGTATTATTATATAGTAATAGTGCACAGTATTATTATATAGTAATTGTGCATAGTATTATTATATAGCATTAGTGCACAGTATTATTATATAGTAAGAGTGCATAGTATTATTATATAGTATTAGTGCACAGTATTATTATATAGTAATAGTGCACAGTATTATTATATAGTAATAGTGCATAGTATTATTATATAGTATTAGTGCATAGTATTAACATATAGTAATAGTGCACAGTATTAATATATAGTAAGAGTGCATTGTATTATTATATAGTATTAGTGCATAGTATTGTTATATAGTAATAGTGCATAGTATTATTATATAGTAATAGTGCACAGTATTATTATATAGTATTAGTGCATAGTATTAATATATAGTAATAGTGCACAGTATTATTATATAGTAGTAGTGCACAGTATTATTATATAGTATTAGTGCATAGTATTAATATATAGTAAGAGTGCACAGTATTATTATATATTATTAGTGCACAGTATTATTATACAGTATTAGTGCATAGTATTAATATATAGTAATAGTGCACAGTATTATTGTACAGTAGTAGTTCATAGTATTAATATATAGTAAGAGTGCATAGTATTATTATATAGTATTAGTGCACAGTATTATTATATAGTAATAGTGCACAGTATTATTATATAGTAATAGTGCATAGTATTATTATATAGTATTAGTGCATAGTATTAACATATAGTAATAGTGCACAGTATTAATATATAGTAAGACTGCATTGTATTATTATATAGTATTAGTGCATAGTATTATTATATAATAATAGTGCATAGTATTATTATATAGTAATAGTGCACAGTATTATTATATAGTATTAGTGCATAGTATTAATATATAGTAATAGTGCACAGTATTATTATATAGTAGTAGTGCACAGTATTATTATATAGTATTAGTGCATAGTATTAATATATAGTAAGAGTGCACAGTATTATTATATATTATTAGTGCACAGTATTATTATACAGTATTAGTGCATAGTATTAATATATAGTAATAGTGCACAGTATTATTGTACAGTAGTAGTGCATAGTATTAATATATAGTAATAGTGCACAGTATTATTATATAGTATTAGTTCACAGTATTATTATATAGTAAGAGTGCACAGTATTATTATATAGTAATAGTGCACAGTATTATTATATAGTATTAGTTCACAGTATTATTATATAGTAAGAGTGCACAGTATTATTATATAGTAATAGTGCACAGTATTAATATATAGTATTAGTGCACAGTATTATTATATAGTAATAGTGCACAGTATTATTATATAGCAATAGTGCACACTATTAATATATAGCAATAGTGCACAGTTTTATTATATAGTATTAGTGCATAGTATTAATATATAGTAATAGTGCACAGTATTAATATATAGTATTAGTGCACAGTATTATTATATAGTAATAGTGCACAGTATTATTATATAGTAATAGTGCATAGTATTATTATATAGTATTAGTGCATAGTATTAACATATAGTAATAGTGCACAGTATTAATATATAGTAAGAGTGCATAGTATTATTATATAGTATTAGTGCACAGTATTATTATATAGTAATAGTGCACAGTATTATTATATAGTAATAGTGCATAGTATTATTATATAGCATAAGTGCACAGTATTATTATATAGTAAGAGTGCATAGTATTATTATATAGTATTAGTGCATAGTATTAACATATAGTAATAGTGCACAGTATTAATATATAGTAAGAGTGCATTGTATTATTATATAGTATTAGTGCATAGTATTATTATATAGTAATAGTGCATAGTATTATTATATAGTAATAGTGCACAGTATTATTATATAGTATTAGTGCATAGTATTAATATATAGTAATAGTGCACAGTATTATTATATAGTAGTAGTGCACAGTATTATTATATAGTATTAGTGCATAGTATTAATATATAGTAAGAGTGCACAGTATTATTATATATTATTAGTGCACAGTATTATTATACAGTATTAGTGCATAGTATTAATATATAGTAATAGTGCACAGTATTATTGTACAGTAGTAGTGCATAGTATTAATATATAGTAATAGTGCACAGTATTATTATATAGTATTAGTTCACAGTATTATTATATAGTAAGAGTGCACAGTATTATTATATAGTAATAGTGCACAGTATTATTATATAGTATTAGTTCACAGTATTATTATATAGTAAGAGTGCACAGTATTATTATATAGTAATAGTGCACAGTATTAATATATAGTATTAGTGCACAGTATTATTATATAGTAATAGTGCACAGTATTATTATATAGCAATAGTGCACACTATTAATATATAGCAATAGTGCACAGTTTTATTATATAGTATTAGTGCATAGTATTAATATATAGTAATAGTGCACAGTATTAATATATAGTATTAGTGCACAGTATTATTATACAGTATTAGTGCATAGTATTAATATATAGTAATAGTGCACAGTATTATTGTACAGTAGTAGTGCATAGTATTAATATATAGTAATAGTGCACAGTATTATTATATAGTAGTAGTGCATAGTATTATTATATAGTATTAGTGCATAGTATTAATATATAGTATTAGTGCACAGTATTATTATACTGTATAGTAATAGTACATAGTATTAATATATAGCAATAGTGCACAGTATTATTATATAGTAGTAGTGCATAGTATTAATATATAGTAATAGTGCACAGTATTATTATATAGTATTAGTTCACAGTATTATTATATAATATTAGTGCACAGTATTATTATATAGTATTAGTGCATAGTATTAATATATAGTAATAGTGCACAGTATTAATATATAGTATTAGTGCACAGTATTATTATATAGTACTAGTGCACAGTATTATTATATAGCAATAGTGCACAGTATTAATATATAGCAATAGTGCACAGTATTATTATATAGTATTAGTGCATAGTATTAATATATAGTAATAGTGCACAGTATTAATATATAGTATTAGTGCACAGTATTATTATATAGTAATAGTGCACAGTATTATTATATAGCAATAGTGCACACTATTAATATATAGCAATAGTGCACAGTATTATTATATAGTATTAGTGCATAGTATTAATATATAGTAATAGTGCACAGTATTAATATATAGTATTAGTTGCACAGTATTATTATATAGTAATAGTGCACAGTATTATTACATAACAATAGTGCACAGCATTAATATATAGCAATAGTGCACAGTATTATTATATAGTACTAGAGCACAGTATTATTATATAGCAATAGTGCACAGTATTAATATATAGTAATAGTGCACAGTATTATTATATAGTAATAGTGCACAGTATTATTATATAGTATTAGTGCACAGTATTATTATATAGTAATAGTGCACAGTATTATTATATAGTAATAGTGCATAGTATTATTATATAGCATTAGTGCATAGTATTAACATATAGTAATAGTGCACAGTATTAATATATAGTAAGAGTGCATAGTATTATTATATAGTATTAGTGCATAGTATTATTATATAGTAATAGTGCACAGTATTATTATATAGTAATAGTGCACAGTATTATTATATAGTAATAGTGCATAGTATTATTATATAGTAATAGTGCATAGTATTATCATATAGTATTAGTGCATAGTATTAATATATAGTAATAGTGCACAGTATTATTATATAGTAGTAGTGCACAGTATTATTATATAGTAGTAGTGCACAGTATTATTATATAGTAATAGTGCACAGTATTATTATATAGTAATAGTGCATAGTATTATTATATAGTATTAGTGCATAGTATTAACATATAGTAATAGTGCACAGTATTAATATATAGTAAGAGTGCATAGTATTATTATATAGTATTAGTGCACAGTATTATTATATAGTAATAGTGCACAGTATTATTATATAGTAATTGTGCATAGTATTATTATATAGCATTAGTGCACAGTATTATTATATAGTAAGAGTGCATAGTATTATTATATAGTATTAGTGCACAGTATTATTATATAGTAATAGTGCACAGTATTATTATATAGTAATAGTGCATAGTATTATTATACAGTATTAGTGCATAGTATTAACATATAGTAATAGTGCACAGTATTAATATATAGTAAGAGTGCATTGTATTATTATATAGTATTAGTGCATAGTATTGTTATATAGTAATAGTGCATAGTATTATTATATAGTAATAGTGCACAGTATTATTATATAGTATTAGTGCATAGTATTAATATATAGTAATAGTGCACAGTATTATTATATAGTAGTAGTGCACAGTATTATTATATAGTATTAGTGCATAGTATTAATATATAGTAAGAGTGCACAGTATTATTATATAGTAAGAGTGCACAGTATTATTATATAGTAATAGTGCACAGTATTATTATATAGTATTAGTTCACAGTATTATTATATAGTAAGAGTGCACAGTATTATTATATAGTAATAGTGCACAGTATTAATATATAGTATTAGTGCACAGTATTATTATATAGTAATAGTGCACAGTATTATTATATAGCAATAGTGCACACTATTAATATATAGCAATAGTGCACAGTTTTATTATATAGTATTAGTGCATAGTATTAATATATAGTAATAGTGCACAGTATTAATATATAGTATTAGTGCACAGTATTATTATACAGTATTAGTGCATAGTATTAATATATAGTAATAGTGCACAGTATTATTGTACAGTAGTAGTGCATAGTATTAATATATAGTAATAGTGCACAGTATTATTATATAGTAGTAGTGCATAGTATTATTATATAGTATTAGTGCATAGTATTAATATATAGTATTAGTGCACAGTATTATTATACTGTATAGTAATAGTACATAGTATTAATATATAGCAATAGTGCACAGTATTATTATATAGTAGTAGTGCATAGTATTAATATATAGTAATAGTGCACAGTATTATTATATAGTATTAGTTCACAGTATTATTATATAATATTAGTGCACAGTATTATTATATAGTATTAGTGCATAGTATTAATATATAGTAATAGTGCACAGTATTAATATATAGTATTAGTGCACAGTATTATTATATAGTACTAGTGCACAGTATTATTATATAGCAATAGTGCACAGTATTAATATATAGCAATAGTGCACAGTATTATTATATAGTATTAGTGCATAGTATTAATATATAGTAATAGTGCACAGTATTAATATATAGTATTAGTGCACAGTATTATTATATAGTAATAGTGCACAGTATTATTATATAGCAATAGTGCACACTATTAATATATAGCAATAGTGCACAGTATTATTATATAGTATTAGTGCATAGTATTAATATATAGTAATAGTGCACAGTATTAATATATAGTATTAGTTGCACAGTATTATTATATAGTAATAGTGCACAGTATTATTACATAACAATAGTGCACAGCATTAATATATAGCAATAGTGCACAGTATTATTATATAGTACTAGAGCACAGTATTATTATATAGCAATAGTGCACAGTATTAATATATAGTAATAGTGCACAGTATTATTATATAGTAATAGTGCACAGTATTATTATATAGTATTAGTGCACAGTATTATTATATAGTAATAGTGCACAGTATTATTATATAGTAATAGTGCATAGTATTATTATATAGCATTAGTGCATAGTATTAACATATAGTAATAGTGCACAGTATTAATATATAGTAAGAGTGCATAGTATTATTATATAGTATTAGTGCATAGTATTATTATATAGTAATAGTGCACAGTATTATTATATAGTAATAGTGCACAGTATTATTATATAGTAATAGTGCATAGTATTATTATATAGTAATAGTGCATAGTATTATCATATAGTATTAGTGCATAGTATTAATATATAGTAATAGTGCACAGTATTATTATATAGTAGTAGTGCACAGTATTATTATATAGTAATAGTGCACAGTATTATTATATAGTAATAGTGCATAGTATTATTATATAGTATTAGTGCATAGTATTAACATATAGTAATAGTGCACAGTATTAATATATAGTAAGAGTGCATAGTATTATTATATAGTATTAGTGCACAGTATTAATATATAGTTATAGTGCACAGTATTATTATATAGTAATTGTGCATAGTATTATTATATAGCATTAGTGCACAGTATTATTATATAGTAAGAGTGCATAGTATTATTATATAGTATTAGTGCACAGTATTATTATATAGTAATAGTGCACAGTATTATTATATAGTAATAGTGCATAGTATTATTATATAGTATTAGTGCATAGTATTAACATATAGTAATAGTGCACAGTATTAATATATAGTAAGAGTGCATTGTATTATTATATAGTATTAGTGCATAGTATTGTTATATAGTAATAGTGCATAGTATTATTATATAGTAATAGTGCACAGTATTATTATATAGTATTAGTGCATAGTATTAATATATAGTAATAGTGCACAGTATTATTATATAGTAGTAGTGCACAGTATTATTATATAGTATTAGTGCATAGTATTAATATATAGTAAGAGTGCACAGTATTATTATATATTATTAGTGCACAGTATTATTATACGGTATTAGTGCATAGTATTAATATATAGTAATAGTGCACAGTATTATTGTACAGTAGTAGTTCATAGTATTAATATATAGTAAGAGTGCATAGTATTATTATATAGTATTAGTGCACAGTATTATTATATAGTAATAGTGCACAGTATTATTATATAGTAATAGTGCATAGTATTATTATATAGTATTAGTGCATAGTATTAACATATAGTAATAGTGCAGAGTATTAATATATAGTAAGACTGCATTGTATTATTATATAGTATTAGTGCATAGTATTATTATATAGTAATAGTGCATAGTATTATTATATAGTAATAGTGCACAGTATTATTATATAGTATTAGTGCATAGTATTAATATATAGTAATAGTGCACAGTATTATTATATAGTAGTAGTGCACAGTATTATTATATAGTATTAGTGCATAGTATTAATATATAGTAAGAGTGCACAGTATTATTATATATTATTAGTGCACAGTATTATTATACAGTATTAGTGCATAGTATTAATATATAGTAATAGTGCACAGTATTATTGTACAGTAGTAGTGCATAGTATTAATATATAGTAATAGTGCACAGTATTATTATATAGTATTAGTTCACAGTATTATTATATAGTAAGAGTGCACAGTATTATTATATAGTAATAGTGCACAGTATTATTATATAGTATTAGTTCACAGTATTATTATATAGTAAGAGTGCACAGTATTATTATATAGTAATAGTGCACAGTATTAATATATAGTATTAGTGCACAGTATTATTATATAGTAATAGTGCACAGTATTATTATATAGCAATAGTGCACACTATTAATATATAGCAATAGTGCACAGTTTTATTATATAGTATTAGTGCATAGTATTAATATATAGTAATAGTGCACAGTATTAATATATAGTATTAGTGCACAGTATTATTATATAGTAATAGTGCACAGTATTATTATATAGTAATAGTGCACAGTATTATTATATAGTAATAGTGCACAGTATTATTATATAGTATTAGTGCACAGTATTATTATATAGTAATAGTGCACAGTATTATTATATAGTAATAGTGCATAGTATTATTATATAGCATTAGTGCATAGTATTAACATATAGTAATAGTGCACAGTATTAATATATAGTAAGAGTGCATAGTATTATTATATAGTATTAGTGCATAGTATTATTATATAGTAATAGTGCACAGTATTATTATATAGTAATAGTGCACAGTATTATTATATAGTAATAGTGCATAGTATTATTATATAGTAATAGTGCATAGTATTATCATATAGTATTAGTGCATAGTATTAATATATAGTAATAGTGCACAGTATTATTATATAGTAGTAGTGCACAGTATTATTATATAGTAATAGTGCACAGTATTATTATATAGTAATAGTGCATAGTATTATTATATAGTATTAGTGCATAGTATTAACATATAGTAATAGTGCACAGTATTAATATATAGTAAGAGTGCATAGTATTATTATATAGTATTAGTGCACAGTATTATTATATAGTAATAGTGCACAGTATTATTATATAGTAATTGTGCATAGTATTATTATATAGCATTAGTGCACAGTATTATTATATAGTAAGAGTGCATAGTATTATTATATAGTATTAGTGCACAGTATTATTATATAGTAATAGTGCACAGTATTATTATATAGTAATAGTGCATAGTATTATTATATAGTATTAGTGCATAGTATTAACATATAGTAATAGTGCACAGTATTAATATATAGTAAGAGTGCATTGTATTATTATATAGTATTAGTGCATAGTATTGTTATATAGTAATAGTGCATAGTATTATTATATAGTAATAGTGCACAGTATTATTATATAGTATTAGTGCATAGTATTAATATATAGTAATAGTGCACAGTATTATTATATAGTAGTAGTGCACAGTATTATTATATAGTATTAGTGCATAGTATTAATATATAGTAAGAGTGCACAGTATTATTATATATTATTAGTGCACAGTATTATTATACAGTATTAGTGCATAGTATTAATATATAGTAATAGTGCACAGTATTATTGTACAGTAGTAGTTCATAGTATTAATATATAGTAAGAGTGCATAGTATTATTATATAGTATTAGTGCACAGTATTATTATATAGTAAGAGTGCATAGTATTATTATATAGTATTAGTGCACAGTATTATTATATAGTAATAGTGCACAGTATTATTATATAGTAATAGTGCATAGTATTATTATATAGTATTAGTGCATAGTATTAACATATAGTAATAGTGCACAGTATTAATATATAGTAAGACTGCATTGTATTATTATATAGTATTAGTGCATAGTATTATTATATAGTAATAGTGCATAGTATTATTATATAGTAATAGTGCACAGTATTATTATATAGTATTAGTGCATAGTATTAATATATAGTAATAGTACACAGTATTATTATATAGTAGTAGTGCACAGTATTATTATATAGTATTAGTGCATAGTATTAATATATAGTAAGAGTGCACAGTATTATTATATATTATTAGTGCACAGTATTATTATAGAGTATTAGTGCATAGTATTAATATATAGTAATAGTGCACAGTATTATTGTACAGTAGTAGTGCATAGTATTAATATATAGTAATAGTGCACAGTATTATTATATAGTATTAGTTCACAGTATTATTATATAGTAAGAGTGCACAGTATTATTATATAGTAATAGTGCACAGTATTATTATATAGTATTAGTTCACAGTATTATTATATAGTAAGAGTGCACAGTATTATTATATAGTAATAGTGCACAGTATTAATATATAGTATTAGTGCACAGTATTATTATATAGTAATAGTGCACAGTATTATTATATAGCAATAGTGCACACTATTAATATATAGCAATAGTGCACAGTTTTATTATATAGTATTAGTGCATAGTATTAATATATAGTAATAGTGCACAGTATTAATATATAGTATTAGTGCACAGTATTATTATATAGTAATAGTGCACAGTATTATTATATAGTAATAGTGCATAGTATTATTATATAGTATTAGTGCATAGTATTAACATATAGTAATAGTGCACAGTATTAATATATAGTAAGAGTGCATAGTATTATTATATAGTATTAGTGCACAGTATTATTATATAGTAATAGTGCACAGTATTATTATATAGTAATAGTGCATAGTATTATTATATAGCATAAGTGCACAGTATTATTATATAGTAAGAGTGCATAGTATTATTATATAGTATTAGTGCATAGTATTAACATATAGTAATAGTGCACAGTATTAATATATAGTAAGAGTGCATTGTATTATTATATAGTATTAGTGCATAGTATTATTATATAGTAATAGTGCATAGTATTATTATATAGTAATAGTGCACAGTATTATTATATAGTATTAGTGCATAGTATTAATATATAGTAATAGTGCACAGTATTATTATATAGTAGTAGTGCACAGTATTATTATATAGTATTAGTGCATAGTATTAATATATAGTAAGAGTGCACAGTATTATTATATATTATTAGTGCACAGTATTATTATACAGTATTAGTGCATAGTATTAATATATAGTAATAGTGCACAGTATTATTGTACAGTAGTAGTGCATAGTATTAATATATAGTAATAGTGCACAGTATTATTATATAGTATTAGTTCACAGTATTATTATATAGTAAGAGTGCACAGTATTATTATATAGTAATAGTGCACAGTATTATTATATAGTATTAGTTCACAGTATTATTATATAGTAAGAGTGCACAGTATTATTATATAGTAATAGTGCACAGTATTAATATATAGTATTAGTGCACAGTATTATTATATAGTAATAGTGCACAGTATTATTATATAGCAATAGTGCACACTATTAATATATAGCAATAGTGCACAGTTTTATTATATAGTATTAGTGCATAGTATTAATATATAGTAATAGTGCACAGTATTAATATATAGTATTAGTGCACAGTATTATTATACAGTATTAGTGCATAGTATTAATATATAGTAATAGTGCACAGTATTATTGTACAGTAGTAGTGCATAGTATTAATATATAGTAATAGTGCACAGTATTATTATATAGTAGTAGTGCATAGTATTATTATATAGTATTAGTGCATAGTATTAATATATAGTATTAGTGCACAGTATTATTATACTGTATAGTAATAGTACATAGTATTAATATATAGCAATAGTGCACAGTATTATTATATAGTAGTAGTGCATAGTATTAATATATAGTAATAGTGCACAGTATTATTATATAGTATTAGTTCACAGTATTATTATATAATATTAGTGCACAGTATTATTATATAGTATTAGTGCATAGTATTAATATATAGTAATAGTGCACAGTATTAATATATAGTATTAGTGCACAGTATTATTATATAGTACTAGTGCACAGTATTATTATATAGCAATAGTGCACAGTATTAATATATAGCAATAGTGCACAGTATTATTATATAGTATTAGTGCATAGTATTAATATATAGTAATAGTGCACAGTATTAATATATAGTATTAGTGCACAGTATTATTATATAGTAATAGTGCACAGTATTATTATATAGCAATAGTGCACACTATTAATATATAGCAATAGTGCACAGTATTATTATATAGTATTAGTGCATAGTATTAATATATAGTAATAGTGCACAGTATTAATATATAGTATTAGTTGCACAGTATTATTATATAGTAATAGTGCACAGTATTATTACATAACAATAGTGCACAGCATTAATATATAGCAATAGTGCACAGTATTATTATATAGTACTAGAGCACAGTATTATTATATAGCAATAGTGCACAGTATTAATATATAGTAATAGTGCACAGTATTATTATATAGTAATAGTGCACAGTATTATTATATAGTATTAGTGCACAGTATTATTATATAGTAATAGTGCACAGTATTATTATATAGTAATAGTGCATAGTATTATTATATAGCATTAGTGCATAGTATTAACATATAGTAATAGTGCACAGTATTAATATATAGTAAGAGTGCATAGTATTATTATATAGTATTAGTGCATAGTATTATTATATAGTAATAGTGCACAGTATTATTATATAGTAATAGTGCACAGTATTATTATATAGTAATAGTGCATAGTATTATTATATAGTAATAGTGCATAGTATTATCATATAGTATTAGTGCATAGTATTAATATATAGTAATAGTGCACAGTATTATTATATAGTAGTAGTGCACAGTATTATTATATAGTAATAGTGCACAGTATTATTATATAGTAATAGTGCATAGTATTATTATATAGTATTAGTGCATAGTATTAACATATAGTAATAGTGCACAGTATTAATATATAGTAAGAGTGCATAGTATTATTATATAGTATTAGTGCACAGTATTATTATATAGTAATAGTGCACAGTATTATTATATAGTAATTGTGCATAGTATTATTATATAGCATTAGTGCACAGTATTATTATATAGTAAGAGTGCATAGTATTATTATATAGTATTAGTGCACAGTATTATTATATAGTAATAGTGCACAGTATTATTATATAGTAATAGTGCATAGTATTATTATACAGTATTAGTGCATAGTATTAACATATAGTAATAGTGCACAGTATTAATATATAGTAAGAGTGCATTGTATTATTATATAGTATTAGTGCATAGTATTGTTATATAGTAATAGTGCATAGTATTATTATATAGTAATAGTGCACAGTATTATTATATAGTATTAGTGCATAGTATTAATATATAGTAATAGTGCACAGTATTATTATATAGTAGTAGTGCACAGTATTATTATATAGTATTAGTGCATAGTATTAATATATAGTAAGAGTGCACAGTATTATTATATATTATTAGTGCACAGTATTATTATACGGTATTAGTGCATAGTATTAATATATAGTAATAGTGCACAGTATTATTGTACAGTAGTAGTTCATAGTATTAATATATAGTAAGAGTGCATAGTATTATTATATAGTATTAGTGCACAGTATTATTATATAGTAATAGTGCACAGTATTATTATATAGTAATAGTGCATAGTATTATTATATAGTATTAGTGCATAGTATTAACATATAGTAATAGTGCAGAGTATTAATATATAGTAAGACTGCATTGTATTATTATATAGTATTAGTGCATAGTATTATTATATAGTAATAGTGCATAGTATTATTATATAGTAATAGTGCACAGTATTATTATATAGTATTAGTGCATAGTATTAATATATAGTAATAGTGCACAGTATTATTATATAGTAGTAGTGCACAGTATTATTATATAGTATTAGTGCATAGTATTAATATATAGTAAGAGTGCACAGTATTATTATATATTATTAGTGCACAGTATTATTATACAGTATTAGTGCATAGTATTAATATATAGTAATAGTGCACAGTATTATTGTACAGTAGTAGTGCATAGTATTAATATATAGTAATAGTGCACAGTATTATTATATAGTATTAGTTCACAGTATTATTATATAGTAAGAGTGCACAGTATTATTATATAGTAATAGTGCACAGTATTATTATATAGTATTAGTTCACAGTATTATTATATAGTAAGAGTGCACAGTATTATTATATAGTAATAGTGCACAGTATTAATATATAGTATTAGTGCACAGTATTATTATATAGTAATAGTGCACAGTATTATTATATAGCAATAGTGCACACTATTAATATATAGCAATAGTGCACAGTTTTATTATATAGTATTAGTGCATAGTATTAATATATAGTAATAGTGCACAGTATTAATATATAGTATTAGTGCACAGTATTATTATATAGTAATAGTGCACAGTATTATTATATAGTAATAGTGCACAGTATTATTATATAGTAATAGTGCACAGTATTATTATATAGTATTAGTGCACAGTATTATTATATAGTAATAGTGCACAGTATTATTATATAGTAATAGTGCATAGTATTATTATATACCATTAGTGCATAGTATTAACATATAGTAATAGTGCACAGTATTAATATATAGTAAGAGTGCATAGTATTATTATATAGTATTAGTGCATAGTATTATTATATAGTAATAGTGCACAGTATTATTATATAGTAATAGTGCACAGTATTATTATATAGTAATAGTGCATAGTATTATTATATAGTAATAGTGCATAGTATTATCATATAGTATTAGTGCATAGTATTAATATATAGTAATAGTGCACAGTATTATTATATAGTAGTAGTGCACAGTATTATTATATAGTAATAGTGCACAGTATTATTATATAGTAATAGTGCATAGTATTATTATATAGTATTAGTGCATAGTATTAACATATAGTAATAGTGCACAGTATTAATATATAGTAAGAGTGCATAGTATTATTATATAGTATTAGTGCACAGTATTATTATATAGTAATAGTGCACAGTATTATTATATAGTAATTGTGCATAGTATTATTATATAGCATTAGTGCACAGTATTATTATATAGTAAGAGTGCATAGTATTATTATATAGTATTAGTGCACAGTATTATTATATAGTAATAGTGCACAGTATTATTATATAGTAATAGTGCATAGTATTATTATATAGTATTAGTGCATAGTATTAACATATAGTAATAGTGCACAGTATTAATATATAGTAAGAGTGCATTGTATTATTATATAGTATTAGTGCATAGTATTGTTATATAGTAATAGTGCATAGTATTATTATATAGTAATAGTGCACAGTATTATTATATAGTATTAGTGCATAGTATTAATATATAGTAATAGTGCACAGTATTATTATATAGTAGTAGTGCACAGTATTATTATATAGTATTAGTGCATAGTATTAATATATAGTAAGAGTGCACAGTATTATTATATATTATTAGTGCACAGTATTATTATACAGTATTAGTGCATAGTATTAATATATAGTAATAGTGCACAGTATTATTGTACAGTAGTAGTTCATAGTATTAATATATAGTAAGAGTGCATAGTATTATTATATAGTATTAGTGCACAGTATTATTATATAGTAATAGTGCACAGTATTATTATATAGTAATAGTGCATAGTATTATTATATAGTATTAGTGCATAGTATTAACATATAGTAATAGTGCACAGTATTAATATATAGTAAGACTGCATTGTATTATTATATAGTATTAGTGCATAGTATTATTATATAGTAATAGTGCATAGTATTATTATATAGTAATAGTGCACAGTATTATTATATAGTATTAGTGCATAGTATTAATATATAGTAATAGTGCACAGTATTATTATATAGTAGTAGTGCACAGTATTATTATATAGTATTAGTGCATAGTATTAATATATAGTAAGAGTGCACAGTATTATTATATATTATTAGTGCACAGTATTATTATACAGTATTAGTGCATAGTATTAATATATAGTAATAGTGCACAGTATTATTGTACAGTAGTAGTGCATAGTATTAATATATAGTAATAGTGCACAGTATTATTATATAGTATTAGTTCACAGTATTATTATATAGTAAGAGTGCACAGTATTATTATATAGTAATAGTGCACAGTATTATTATATAGTATTAGTTCACAGTATTATTATATAGTAAGAGTGCACAGTATTATTATATAGTAATAGTGCACAGTATTAATATATAGTATTAGTGCACAGTATTATTATATAGTAATAGTGCACAGTATTATTATATAGCAATAGTGCACACTATTAATATATAGCAATAGTGCACAGTTTTATTATATAGTATTAGTGCATAGTATTAATATATAGTAATAGTGCACAGTATTAATATATAGTATTAGTGCACAGTATTATTATATAGTAATAGTGCACAGTATTATTATATAGTAATAGTGCATAGTATTATTATATAGTATTAGTGCATAGTATTAACATATAGTAATAGTGCACAGTATTAATATATAGTAAGAGTGCATAGTATTATTATATAGTATTAGTGCACAGTATTATTATATAGTAATAGTGCACAGTATTATTATATAGTAATAGTGCATAGTATTATTATATAGCATAAGTGCACAGTATTATTATATAGTAAGAGTGCATAGTATTATTATATAGTATTAGTGCATAGTATTAACATATAGTAATAGTGCACAGTATTAATATATAGTAAGAGTGCATTGTATTATTATATAGTATTAGTGCATAGTATTATTATATAGTAATAGTGCATAGTATTATTATATAGTAATAGTGCACAGTATTATTATATAGTATTAGTGCATAGTATTAATATATAGTAATAGTGCACAGTATTATTATATAGTAGTAGTGCACAGTATTATTATATAGTATTAGTGCATAGTATTAATATATAGTAAGAGTGCACAGTATTATTATATATTATTAGTGCACAGTATTATTATACAGTATTAGTGCATAGTATTAATATATAGTAATAGTGCACAGTATTATTGTACAGTAGTAGTGCATAGTATTAATATATAGTAATAGTGCACAGTATTATTATATAGTATTAGTTCACAGTATTATTATATAGTAAGAGTGCACAGTATTATTATATAGTAAGAGTGCACAGTATTATTATATAGTATTAGTTCACAGTATTATTATATAGTAAGAGTGCACAGTATTATTATATAGTAATAGTGCACAGTATTAATATATAGTATTAGTGCACAGTATTATTATATAGTAATAGTGCACAGTATTATTATATAGCAATAGTGCACACTATTAATATATAGCAATAGTGCACAGTTTTATTATATAGTATTAGTGCATAGTATTAATATATAGTAATAGTGCACAGTATTAATATATAGTATTAGTGCACAGTATTATTATACAGTATTAGTGCATAGTATTAATATATAGTAATAGTGCACAGTATTATTGTACAGTAGTAGTGCATAGTATTAATATATAGTAATAGTGCACAGTATTATTATATAGTAGTAGTGCATAGTATTATTATATAGTATTAGTGCATAGTATTAATATATAGTATTAGTGCACAGTATTATTATACTGTATAGTAATAGTACATAGTATTAATATATAGCAATAGTGCACAGTATTATTATATAGTAGTAGTGCATAGTATTAATATATAGTAATAGTGCACAGTATTATTATATAGTATTAGTTCACAGTATTATTATATAATATTAGTGCACAGTATTATTATATAGTATTAGTGCATAGTATTAATATATAGTAATAGTGCACAGTATTAATATATAGTATTAGTGCACAGTATTATTATATAGTACTAGTGCACAGTATTATTATATAGCAATAGTGCACAGTATTAATATATAGCAATAGTGCACAGTATTATTATATAGTATTAGTGCATAGTATTAATATATAGTAATAGTGCACAGTATTAATATATAGTATTAGTGCACAGTATTATTATATAGTAATAGTGCACAGTATTATTATATAGCAATAGTGCACACTATTAATATATAGCAATAGTGCACAGTATTATTATATAGTATTAGTGCATAGTATTAATATATAGTAATAGTGCACAGTATTAATATATAGTATTAGTTGCACAGTATTATTATATAGTAATAGTGCACAGTATTATTACATAACAATAGTGCACAGCATTAATATATAGCAATAGTGCACAGTATTATTATATAGTACTAGAGCACAGTATTATTATATAGCAATAGTGCACAGTATTAATATATAGTAATAGTGCACAGTATTATTATATAGTAATAGTGCACAGTATTATTATATAGTATTAGTGCACAGTATTATTATATAGTAATAGTGCACAGTATTATTATATAGTAATAGTGCATAGTATTATTATATAGCATTAGTGCATAGTATTAACATATAGTAATAGTGCACAGTATTAATATATAGTAAGAGTGCATAGTATTATTATATAGTATTAGTGCATAGTATTATTATATAGTAATAGTGCACAGTATTATTATATAGTAATAGTGCACAGTATTATTATATAGTAATAGTGCATAGTATTATTATATAGTAATAGTGCATAGTATTATCATATAGTATTAGTGCATAGTATTAATATATAGTAATAGTGCACAGTATTATTATATAGTAGTAGTGCACAGTATTATTATATAGTAGTAGTGCACAGTATTATTATATAGTAATAGTGCACAGTATTATTATATAGTAATAGTGCATAGTATTATTATATAGTATTAGTGCATAGTATTAACATATAGTAATAGTGCACAGTATTAATATATAGTAAGAGTGCATAGTATTATTATATAGTATTAGTGCACAGTATTATTATATAGTAATAGTGCACAGTATTATTATATAGTAATTGTGCATAGTATTATTATATAGCATTAGTGCACAGTATTATTATATAGTAAGAGTGCATAGTATTATTATATAGTATTAGTGCACAGTATTATTATATAGTAATAGTGCACAGTATTATTATATAGTAATAGTGCATAGTATTATTATACAGTATTAGTGCATAGTATTAACATATAGTAATAGTGCACAGTATTAATATATAGTAAGAGTGCATTGTATTATTATATAGTATTAGTGCATAGTATTGTTATATAGTAATAGTGCATAGTATTATTATATAGTAATAGTGCACAGTATTATTATATAGTATTAGTGCATAGTATTAATATATAGTAATAGTGCACAGTATTATTATATAGTAGTAGTGCACAGTATTATTATATAGTATTAGTGCATAGTATTAATATATAGTAAGAGTGCACAGTATTATTATATAGTAAGAGTGCACAGTATTATTATATAGTAATAGTGCACAGTATTATTATATAGTATTAGTTCACAGTATTATTATATAGTAAGAGTGCACAGTATTATTATATAGTAATAGTGCACAGTATTAATATATAGTATTAGTGCACAGTATTATTATATAGTAATAGTGCACAGTATTATTATATAGCAATAGTGCACACTATTAATATATAGCAATAGTGCACAGTTTTATTATATAGTATTAGTGCATAGTATTAATATATAGTAATAGTGCACAGTATTAATATATAGTATTAGTGCACAGTATTATTATACAGTATTAGTGCATAGTATTAATATATAGTAATAGTGCACAGTATTATTGTACAGTAGTAGTGCATAGTATTAATATATAGTAATAGTGCACAGTATTATTATATAGTAGTAGTGCATAGTATTATTATATAGTATTAGTGCATAGTATTAATATATAGTATTAGTGCACAGTATTATTATACTGTATAGTAATAGTACATAGTATTAATATATAGCAATAGTGCACAGTATTATTATATAGTAGTAGTGCATAGTATTAATATATAGTAATAGTGCACAGTATTATTATATAGTATTAGTTCACAGTATTATTATATAATATTAGTGCACAGTATTATTATATAGTATTAGTGCATAGTATTAATATATAGTAATAGTGCACAGTATTAATATATAGTATTAGTGCACAGTATTATTATATAGTACTAGTGCACAGTATTATTATATAGCAATAGTGCACAGTATTAATATATAGCAATAGTGCACAGTATTATTATATAGTATTAGTGCATAGTATTAATATATAGTAATAGTGCACAGTATTAATATATAGTATTAGTGCACAGTATTATTATATAGTAATAGTGCACAGTATTATTATATAGCAATAGTGCACACTATTAATATATAGCAATAGTGCACAGTATTATTATATAGTATTAGTGCATAGTATTAATATATAGTAATAGTGCACAGTATTAATATATAGTATTAGTTGCACAGTATTATTATATAGTAATAGTGCACAGTATTATTACATAACAATAGTGCACAGCATTAATATATAGCAATAGTGCACAGTATTATTATATAGTACTAGAGCACAGTATTATTATATAGCAATAGTGCACAGTATTAATATATAGTAATAGTGCACAGTATTATTATATAGTAATAGTGCACAGTATTATTATATAGTATTAGTGCACAGTATTATTATATAGTAATAGTGCACAGTATTATTATATAGTAATAGTGCATAGTATTATTATATAGCATTAGTGCATAGTATTAACATATAGTAATAGTGCACAGTATTAATATATAGTAAGAGTGCATAGTATTATTATATAGTATTAGTGCATAGTATTATTATATAGTAATAGTGCACAGTATTATTATATAGTAATAGTGCACAGTATTATTATATAGTAATAGTGCATAGTATTATTATATAGTAATAGTGCATAGTATTATCATATAGTATTAGTGCATAGTATTAATATATAGTAATAGTGCACAGTATTATTATATAGTAGTAGTGCACAGTATTATTATATAGTAATAGTGCACAGTATTATTATATAGTAATAGTGCATAGTATTATTATATAGTATTAGTGCATAGTATTAACATATAGTAATAGTGCACAGTATTAATATATAGTAAGAGTGCATAGTATTATTATATAGTATTAGTGCACAGTATTAATATATAGTTATAGTGCACAGTATTATTATATAGTAATTGTGCATAGTATTATTATATAGCATTAGTGCACAGTATTATTATATAGTAAGAGTGCATAGTATTATTATATAGTATTAGTGCACAGTATTATTATATAGTAATAGTGCACAGTATTATTATATAGTAATAGTGCATAGTATTATTATATAGTATTAGTGCATAGTATTAACATATAGTAATAGTGCACAGTATTAATATATAGTAAGAGTGCATTGTATTATTATATAGTATTAGTGCATAGTATTGTTATATAGTAATAGTGCATAGTATTATTATATAGTAATAGTGCACAGTATTATTATATAGTATTAGTGCATAGTATTAATATATAGTAATAGTGCACAGTATTATTATATAGTAGTAGTGCACAGTATTATTATATAGTATTAGTGCATAGTATTAATATATAGTAAGAGTGCACAGTATTATTATATATTATTAGTGCACAGTATTATTATACGGTATTAGTGCATAGTATTAATATATAGTAATAGTGCACAGTATTATTGTACAGTAGTAGTTCATAGTATTAATATATAGTAAGAGTGCATAGTATTATTATATAGTATTAGTGCACAGTATTATTATATAGTAATAGTGCACAGTATTATTATATAGTAATAGTGCATAGTATTATTATATAGTATTAGTGCATAGTATTAACATATAGTAATAGTGCAGAGTATTAATATATAGTAAGACTGCATTGTATTATTATATAGTATTAGTGCATAGTATTATTATATAGTAATAGTGCATAGTATTATTATATAGTAATAGTGCACAGTATTATTATATAGTATTAGTGCATAGTATTAATATATAGTAATAGTGCACAGTATTATTATATAGTAGTAGTGCACAGTATTATTATATAGTATTAGTGCATAGTATTAATATATAGTAAGAGTGCACAGTATTATTATATATTATTAGTGCACAGTATTATTATACAGTATTAGTGCATAGTATTAATATATAGTAATAGTGCACAGTATTATTGTACAGTAGTAGTGCATAGTATTAATATATAGTAATAGTGCACAGTATTATTATATAGTATTAGTTCACAGTATTATTATATAGTAAGAGTGCACAGTATTATTATATAGTAATAGTGCACAGTATTATTATATAGTATTAGTTCACAGTATTATTATATAGTAAGAGTGCACAGTATTATTATATAGTAATAGTGCACAGTATTAATATATAGTATTAGTGCACAGTATTATTATATAGTAATAGTGCACAGTATTATTATATAGCAATAGTGCACACTATTAATATATAGCAATAGTGCACAGTTTTATTATATAGTATTAGTGCATAGTATTAATATATAGTAATAGTGCACAGTATTAATATATAGTATTAGTGCACAGTATTATTATATAGTAATAGTGCACAGTATTATTATATAGTAATAGTGCACAGTATTATTATATAGTAATAGTGCACAGTATTATTATATAGTATTAGTGCACAGTATTATTATATAGTAATAGTGCACAGTATTATTATATAGTAATAGTGCATAGTATTATTATATAGCATTAGTGCATAGTATTAACATATAGTAATAGTGCACAGTATTAATATATAGTAAGAGTGCATAGTATTATTATATAGTATTAGTGCATAGTATTATTATATAGTAATAGTGCACAGTATTATTATATAGTAATAGTGCACAGTATTATTATATAGTAATAGTGCATAGTATTATTATATAGTAATAGTGCATAGTATTATCATATAGTATTAGTGCATAGTATTAATATATAGTAATAGTGCACAGTATTATTATATAGTAGTAGTGCACAGTATTATTATATAGTAATAGTGCACAGTATTATTATATAGTAATAGTGCACAGTATTATTATATAGTAATAGTGCATAGTATTATTATATAGTATTAGTGCATAGTATTAACATATAGTAATAGTGCATAGTATTATTATATAGTAATAGTGCATAGTATTATCATATAGTATTAGTGCATAGTATTAATATATAGTAATAGTGCACAGTATTATTATATAGTAGTAGTGCATAGTATTATTATATAGTATTAGTGCACAGTATTATTATATAGTAATAGTGCACAGTATTATTATATAGTAATAGTGCATAGTATTATTATATAGTATTAGTGCATAGTATTAACATATAGTAATAGTGCACAGTATTAATATATAGTAAGAGTGCATTGTATTATTATATAGTATTAGTGCATAGTATTGTTATATAGTAATAGTGCATAGTATTATTATATAGTAATAGTGCACAGTATTATTATATAGTATTAGTGCATAGTATTAATATATAGTAATAGTGCACAGTATTATTATATAGTAGTAGTGCACAGTATTATTATATAGTATTAGTGCATAGTATTAATATATAGTAAGAGTGCACAGTATTATTATATATTATTAGTGCACAGTATTATTATACAGTATTAGTGCATAGTATTAATATATAGTAATAGTGCACAGTATTATTGTACAGTAGTAGTTCATAGTATTAATATATAGTAAGAGTGCATAGTATTATTATATAGTATTAGTGCACAGTATTATTATATAGTAATAGTGCACAGTATTATTATATAGTAATAGTGCATAGTATTATTATATAGTATTAGTGCATAGTATTAACATATAGTAATAGTGCACAGTATTAATATATAGTAAGACTGCATTGTATTATTATATAGTATTAGTGCATAGTATTATTATATAGTAATAGTGCATAGTATTATTATATAGTAATAGTGCACAGTATTATTATATAGTATTAGTGCATAGTATTAATATATAGTAATAGTACACAGTATTATTATATAGTAGTAGTGCACAGTATTATTATATAGTATTAGTGCATAGTATTAATATATAGTAAGAGTGCACAGTATTATTATATATTATTAGTGCACAGTATTATTATAGAGTATTAGTGCATAGTATTAATATATAGTAATAGTGCACAGTATTATTGTACAGTAGTAGTGCATAGTATTAATATATAGTAATAGTGCACAGTATTATTATATAGTATTAGTTCACAGTATTATTATATAGTAAGAGTGCACAGTATTATTATATAGTAATAGTGCACAGTATTATTATATAGTATTAGTTCACAGTATTATTATATAGTAAGAGTGCACAGTATTATTATATAGTAATAGTGCACAGTATTAATATATAGTATTAGTGCACAGTATTATTATATAGTAATAGTGCACAGTATTATTATATAGCAATAGTGCACACTATTAATATATAGCAATAGTGCACAGTTTTATTATATAGTATTAGTGCATAGTATTAATATATAGTAATAGTGCACAGTATTAATATATAGTATTAGTGCACAGTATTATTATATAGTAATAGTGCACAGTATTATTATATAGTAATAGTGCATAGTATTATTATATAGTATTAGTGCATAGTATTAACATATAGTAATAGTGCACAGTATTAATATATAGTAAGAGTGCATAGTATTATTATATAGTATTAGTGCACAGTATTATTATATAGTAATAGTGCACAGTATTATTATATAGTAATAGTGCATAGTATTATTATATAGCATAAGTGCACAGTATTATTATATAGTAAGAGTGCATAGTATTATTATATAGTATTAGTGCATAGTATTAACATATAGTAATAGTGCACAGTATTAATATATAGTAAGAGTGCATTGTATTATTATATAGTATTAGTGCATAGTATTATTATATAGTAATAGTGCATAGTATTATTATATAGTAATAGTGCACAGTATTATTATATAGTATTAGTGCATAGTATTAATATATAGTAATAGTGCACAGTATTATTATATAGTAGTAGTGCACAGTATTATTATATAGTATTAGTGCATAGTATTAATATATAGTAAGAGTGCACAGTATTATTATATATTATTAGTGCACAGTATTATTATACAGTATTAGTGCATAGTATTAATATATAGTAATAGTGCACAGTATTATTGTACAGTAGTAGTGCATAGTATTAATATATAGTAATAGTGCACAGTATTATTATATAGTATTAGTTCACAGTATTATTATATAGTAAGAGTGCACAGTATTATTATATAGTAATAGTGCACAGTATTATTATATAGTATTAGTTCACAGTATTATTATATAGTAAGAGTGCACAGTATTATTATATAGTAATAGTGCACAGTATTAATATATAGTATTAGTGCACAGTATTATTATATAGTAATAGTGCACAGTATTATTATATAGCAATAGTGCACACTATTAATATATAGCAATAGTGCACAGTTTTATTATATAGTATTAGTGCATAGTATTAATATATAGTAATAGTGCACAGTATTAATATATAGTATTAGTGCACAGTATTATTATACAGTATTAGTGCATAGTATTAATATATAGTAATAGTGCACAGTATTATTGTACAGTAGTAGTGCATAGTATTAATATATAGTAATAGTGCACAGTATTATTATATAGTAGTAGTGCATAGTATTATTATATAGTATTAGTGCATAGTATTAATATATAGTATTAGTGCACAGTATTATTATACTGTATAGTAATAGTACATAGTATTAATATATAGCAATAGTGCACAGTATTATTATATAGTAGTAGTGCATAGTATTAATATATAGTAATAGTGCACAGTATTATTATATAGTATTAGTTCACAGTATTATTATATAATATTAGTGCACAGTATTATTATATAGTATTAGTGCATAGTATTAATATATAGTAATAGTGCACAGTATTAATATATAGTATTAGTGCACAGTATTATTATATAGTACTAGTGCACAGTATTATTATATAGCAATAGTGCACAGTATTAATATATAGCAATAGTGCACAGTATTATTATATAGTATTAGTGCATAGTATTAATATATAGTAATAGTGCACAGTATTAATATATAGTATTAGTGCACAGTATTATTATATAGTAATAGTGCACAGTATTATTATATAGCAATAGTGCACACTATTAATATATAGCAATAGTGCACAGTATTATTATATAGTATTAGTGCATAGTATTAATATATAGTAATAGTGCACAGTATTAATATATAGTATTAGTTGCACAGTATTATTATATAGTAATAGTGCACAGTATTATTACATAACAATAGTGCACAGCATTAATATATAGCAATAGTGCACAGTATTATTATATAGTACTAGAGCACAGTATTATTATATAGCAATAGTGCACAGTATTAATATATAGTAATAGTGCACAGTATTATTATATAGTAATAGTGCACAGTATTATTATATAGTATTAGTGCACAGTATTATTATATAGTAATAGTGCACAGTATTATTATATAGTAATAGTGCATAGTATTATTATATAGCATTAGTGCATAGTATTAACATATAGTAATAGTGCACAGTATTAATATATAGTAAGAGTGCATAGTATTATTATATAGTATTAGTGCATAGTATTATTATATAGTAATAGTGCACAGTATTATTATATAGTAATAGTGCACAGTATTATTATATAGTAATAGTGCATAGTATTATTATATAGTAATAGTGCATAGTATTATCATATAGTATTAGTGCATAGTATTAATATATAGTAATAGTGCACAGTATTATTATATAGTAGTAGTGCACAGTATTATTATATAGTAATAGTGCACAGTATTATTATATAGTAATAGTGCATAGTATTATTATACAGTATTA
The DNA here is from genome assembly GCF_031893055.1 of Leptodactylus fuscus. NCBI lineage: Eukaryota > Metazoa > Chordata > Amphibia > Anura > Leptodactylidae > Leptodactylus > Leptodactylus fuscus. The sequence continues at coordinate 366,024,910 of NC_134265.1, read as the reverse complement.
GTGCATAGTATTAACATATAGTAATAGTGCACAGTATTAATATATAGTAAGAGTGCATTGTATTATTATATAGTATTAGTGCATAGTATTGTTATATAGTAATAGTGCATAGTATTATTATATAGTAATAGTGCACAGTATTATTATATAGTATTAGTGCATAGTATTAATATATAGTAATAGTGCACAGTATTATTATATAGTAGTAGTGCACAGTATTATTATATAGTATTAGTGCATAGTATTAATATATAGTAAGAGTGCACAGTATTATTATATATTATTAGTGCACAGTATTATTATACGGTATTAGTGCATAGTATTAATATATAGTAATAGTGCACAGTATTATTGTACAGTAGTAGTTCATAGTATTAATATATAGTAAGAGTGCATAGTATTATTATATAGTATTAGTGCACAGTATTATTATATAGTAATAGTGCACAGTATTATTATATAGTAATAGTGCATAGTATTATTATATAGTATTAGTGCATAGTATTAACATATAGTAATAGTGCACAGTATTAATATATAGTAAGACTGCATTGTATTATTATATAGTATTAGTGCATAGTATTATTATATAGTAATAGTGCATAGTATTATTATATAGTAATAGTGCACAGTATTGTTATATAGTATTAGTGCATAGTATTAATATATAGTAATAGTGCACAGTATTATTATATAGTAGTAGTGCACAGTATTATTATATAGTATTAGTGCATAGTATTAATATATAGTAAGAGTGCACAGTATTATTATATATTATTAGTGCACAGTATTATTATACAGTATTAGTGCATAGTATTAATATATAGTAATAGTGCACAGTATTATTGTACAGTAGTAGTGCATAGTATTAATATATAGTAATAGTGCACAGTATTATTATATAGTATTAGTTCACAGTATTATTATATAGTAAGAGTGCACAGTATTATTATATAGTAATAGTGCACAGTATTATTATATAGTATTAGTTCACAGTATTATTATATAGTAAGAGTGCACAGTATTATTATATAGTAATAGTGCACAGTATTAATATATAGTATTAGTGCACAGTATTATTATATAGTAATAGTGCACAGTATTATTATATAGCAATAGTGCACACTATTAATATATAGCAATAGTGCACAGTTTTATTATATAGTATTAGTGCATAGTATTAATATATAGTAATAGTGCACAGTATTAATATATAGTATTAGTGCACAGTATTATTATATAGTAATAGTGCACAGTATTATTATATAGTAATAGTGCACAGTATTATTATATAGTAATAGTGCACAGTATTATTATATAGTATTAGTGCACAGTATTATTATATAGTAATAGTGCACAGTATTATTATATAGTAATAGTGCATAGTATTATTATATAGCATTAGTGCATAGTATTAACATATAGTAATAGTGCACAGTATTAATATATAGTAAGAGTGCATAGTATTATTATATAGTATTAGTGCATAGTATTATTATATAGTAATAGTGCACAGTATTATTATATAGTAATAGTGCACAGTATTATTATATAGTAATAGTGCATAGTATTATTATATAGTAATAGTGCATAGTATTATCATATAGTATTAGTGCATAGTATTAATATATAGTAATAGTGCACAGTATTATTATATAGTAGTAGTGCACAGTATTATTATATAGTAATAGTGCACAGTATTATTATATAGTAATAGTGCATAGTATTATTATATAGTATTAGTGCATAGTATTAACATATAGTAATAGTGCACAGTATTAATATATAGTAAGAGTGCATAGTATTATTATATAGTATTAGTGCACAGTATTATTATATAGTAATAGTGCACAGTATTATTATATAGTAATTGTGCATAGTATTATTATATAGCATTAGTGCACAGTATTATTATATAGTAAGAGTGCATAGTATTATTATATAGTATTAGTGCACAGTATTATTATATAGTAATAGTGCACAGTATTATTATATAGTAATAGTGCATAGTATTATTATATAGTATTAGTGCATAGTATTAACATATAGTAATAGTGCACAGTATTAATATATAGTAAGAGTGCATTGTATTATTATATAGTATTAGTGCATAGTATTGTTATATAGTAATAGTGCATAGTATTATTATATAGTAATAGTGCACAGTATTATTATATAGTATTAGTGCATAGTATTAATATATAGTAATAGTGCACAGTATTATTATATAGTAGTAGTGCACAGTATTATTATATAGTATTAGTGCATAGTATTAATATATAGTAAGAGTGCACAGTATTATTATATATTATTAGTGCACAGTATTATTATACAGTATTAGTGCATAGTATTAATATATAGTAATAGTGCACAGTATTATTGTACAGTAGTAGTTCATAGTATTAATATATAGTAAGAGTGCATAGTATTATTATATAGTATTAGTGCACAGTATTATTATATAGTAATAGTGCACAGTATTATTATATAGTAATAGTGCATAGTATTATTATATAGTATTAGTGCATAGTATTAACATATAGTAATAGTGCACAGTATTAATATATAGTAAGACTGCATTGTATTATTATATAGTATTAGTGCATAGTATTATTATATAGTAATAGTGCATAGTATTATTATATAGTAATAGTGCACAGTATTATTATATAGTATTAGTGCATAGTATTAATATATAGTAATAGTGCACAGTATTATTATATAGTAGTAGTGCACAGTATTATTATATAGTATTAGTGCATAGTATTAATATATAGTAAGAGTGCACAGTATTATTATATATTATTAGTGCACAGTATTATTATACAGTATTAGTGCATAGTATTAATATATAGTAATAGTGCACAGTATTATTGTACAGTAGTAGTGCATAGTATTAATATATAGTAATAGTGCACAGTATTATTATATAGTATTAGTTCACAGTATTATTATATAGTAAGAGTGCACAGTATTATTATATAGTAATAGTGCACAGTATTATTATATAGTATTAGTTCACAGTATTATTATATAGTAAGAGTGCACAGTATTATTATATAGTAATAGTGCACAGTATTAATATATAGTATTAGTGCACAGTATTATTATATAGTAATAGTGCACAGTATTATTATATAGCAATAGTGCACACTATTAATATATAGCAATAGTGCACAGTTTTATTATATAGTATTAGTGCATAGTATTAATATATAGTAATAGTGCACAGTATTAATATATAGTATTAGTGCACAGTATTATTATATAGTAATAGTGCACAGTATTATTATATAGTAATAGTGCATAGTATTATTATATAGTATTAGTGCATAGTATTAACATATAGTAATAGTGCACAGTATTAATATATAGTAAGAGTGCATAGTATTATTATATAGTATTAGTGCACAGTATTATTATATAGTAATAGTGCACAGTATTATTATATAGTAATAGTGCATAGTATTATTATATAGCATAAGTGCACAGTATTATTATATAGTAAGAGTGCATAGTATTATTATATAGTATTAGTGCATAGTATTAACATATAGTAATAGTGCACAGTATTAATATATAGTAAGAGTGCATTGTATTATTATATAGTATTAGTGCATAGTATTATTATATAGTAATAGTGCATAGTATTATTATATAGTAATAGTGCACAGTATTATTATATAGTATTAGTGCATAGTATTAATATATAGTAATAGTGCACAGTATTATTATATAGTAGTAGTGCACAGTATTATTATATAGTATTAGTGCATAGTATTAATATATAGTAAGAGTGCACAGTATTATTATATATTATTAGTGCACAGTATTATTATACAGTATTAGTGCATAGTATTAATATATAGTAATAGTGCACAGTATTATTGTACAGTAGTAGTGCATAGTATTAATATATAGTAATAGTGCACAGTATTATTATATAGTATTAGTTCACAGTATTATTATATAGTAAGAGTGCACAGTATTATTATATAGTAATAGTGCACAGTATTATTATATAGTATTAGTTCACAGTATTATTATATAGTAAGAGTGCACAGTATTATTATATAGTAATAGTGCACAGTATTAATATATAGTATTAGTGCACAGTATTATTATATAGTAATAGTGCACAGTATTATTATATAGCAATAGTGCACACTATTAATATATAGCAATAGTGCACAGTTTTATTATATAGTATTAGTGCATAGTATTAATATATAGTAATAGTGCACAGTATTAATATATAGTATTAGTGCACAGTATTATTATACAGTATTAGTGCATAGTATTAATATATAGTAATAGTGCACAGTATTATTGTACAGTAGTAGTGCATAGTATTAATATATAGTAATAGTGCACAGTATTATTATATAGTAGTAGTGCATAGTATTATTATATAGTATTAGTGCATAGTATTAATATATAGTATTAGTGCACAGTATTATTATACTGTATAGTAATAGTACATAGTATTAATATATAGCAATAGTGCACAGTATTATTATATAGTAGTAGTGCATAGTATTAATATATAGTAATAGTGCACAGTATTATTATATAGTATTAGTTCACAGTATTATTATATAATATTAGTGCACAGTATTATTATATAGTATTAGTGCATAGTATTAATATATAGTAATAGTGCACAGTATTAATATATAGTATTAGTGCACAGTATTATTATATAGTACTAGTGCACAGTATTATTATATAGCAATAGTGCACAGTATTAATATATAGCAATAGTGCACAGTATTATTATATAGTATTAGTGCATAGTATTAATATATAGTAATAGTGCACAGTATTAATATATAGTATTAGTGCACAGTATTATTATATAGTAATAGTGCACAGTATTATTATATAGCAATAGTGCACACTATTAATATATAGCAATAGTGCACAGTATTATTATATAGTATTAGTGCATAGTATTAATATATAGTAATAGTGCACAGTATTAATATATAGTATTAGTTGCACAGTATTATTATATAGTAATAGTGCACAGTATTATTACATAACAATAGTGCACAGCATTAATATATAGCAATAGTGCACAGTATTATTATATAGTACTAGAGCACAGTATTATTATATAGCAATAGTGCACAGTATTAATATATAGTAATAGTGCACAGTATTATTATATAGTAATAGTGCACAGTATTATTATATAGTATTAGTGCACAGTATTATTATATAGTAATAGTGCACAGTATTATTATATAGTAATAGTGCATAGTATTATTATATAGCATTAGTGCATAGTATTAACATATAGTAATAGTGCACAGTATTAATATATAGTAAGAGTGCATAGTATTATTATATAGTATTAGTGCATAGTATTATTATATAGTAATAGTGCACAGTATTATTATATAGTAATAGTGCACAGTATTATTATATAGTAATAGTGCATAGTATTATTATATAGTAATAGTGCATAGTATTATCATATAGTATTAGTGCATAGTATTAATATATAGTAATAGTGCACAGTATTATTATATAGTAGTAGTGCACAGTATTATTATATAGTAGTAGTGCACAGTATTATTATATAGTAATAGTGCACAGTATTATTATATAGTAATAGTGCATAGTATTATTATATAGTATTAGTGCATAGTATTAACATATAGTAATAGTGCACAGTATTAATATATAGTAAGAGTGCATAGTATTATTATATAGTATTAGTGCACAGTATTATTATATAGTAATAGTGCACAGTATTATTATATAGTAATTGTGCATAGTATTATTATATAGCATTAGTGCACAGTATTATTATATAGTAAGAGTGCATAGTATTATTATATAGTATTAGTGCACAGTATTATTATATAGTAATAGTGCACAGTATTATTATATAGTAATAGTGCATAGTATTATTATACAGTATTAGTGCATAGTATTAACATATAGTAATGGTGCACAGTATTAATATATAGTAAGAGTGCATTGTATTATTATATAGTATTAGTGCATAGTATTGTTATATAGTAATAGTGCATAGTATTATTATATAGTAATAGTGCACAGTATTATTATATAGTATTAGTGCATAGTATTAATATATAGTAATAGTGCACAGTATTATTATATAGTAGTAGTGCACAGTATTATTATATAGTATTAGTGCATAGTATTAATATATAGTAAGAGTGCACAGTATTATTATATAGTAAGAGTGCACAGTATTATTATATAGTAATAGTGCACAGTATTATTATATAGTATTAGTTCACAGTATTATTATATAGTAAGAGTGCACAGTATTATTATATAGTAATAGTGCACAGTATTAATATATAGTATTAGTGCACAGTATTATTATATAGTAATAGTGCACAGTATTATTATATAGCAATAGTGCACACTATTAATATATAGCAATAGTGCACAGTTTTATTATATAGTATTAGTGCATAGTATTAATATATAGTAATAGTGCACAGTATTAATATATAGTATTAGTGCACAGTATTATTATACAGTATTAGTGCATAGTATTAATATATAGTAATAGTGCACAGTATTATTGTACAGTAGTAGTGCATAGTATTAATATATAGTAATAGTGCACAGTATTATTATATAGTAGTAGTGCATAGTATTATTATATAGTATTAGTGCATAGTATTAATATATAGTATTAGTGCACAGTATTATTATACTGTATAGTAATAGTACATAGTATTAATATATAGCAATAGTGCACAGTATTATTATATAGTAGTAGTGCATAGTATTAATATATAGTAATAGTGCACAGTATTATTATATAGTATTAGTTCACAGTATTATTATATAATATTAGTGCACAGTATTATTATATAGTATTAGTGCATAGTATTAATATATAGTAATAGTGCACAGTATTAATATATAGTATTAGTGCACAGTATTATTATATAGTACTAGTGCACAGTATTATTATATAGCAATAGTGCACAGTATTAATATATAGCAATAGTGCACAGTATTATTATATAGTATTAGTGCATAGTATTAATATATAGTAATAGTGCACAGTATTAATATATAGTATTAGTGCACAGTATTATTATATAGTAATAGTGCACAGTATTATTATATAGCAATAGTGCACACTATTAATATATAGCAATAGTGCACAGTATTATTATATAGTATTAGTGCATAGTATTAATATATAGTAATAGTGCACAGTATTAATATATAGTATTAGTTGCACAGTATTATTATATAGTAATAGTGCACAGTATTATTACATAACAATAGTGCACAGCATTAATATATAGCAATAGTGCACAGTATTATTATATAGTACTAGAGCACAGTATTATTATATAGCAATAGTGCACAGTATTAATATATAGTAATAGTGCACAGTATTATTATATAGTAATAGTGCACAGTATTATTATATAGTATTAGTGCACAGTATTATTATATAGTAATAGTGCACAGTATTATTATATAGTAATAGTGCATAGTATTATTATATAGCATTAGTGCATAGTATTAACATATAGTAATAGTGCACAGTATTAATATATAGTAAGAGTGCATAGTATTATTATATAGTATTAGTGCATAGTATTATTATATAGTAATAGTGCACAGTATTATTATATAGTAATAGTGCACAGTATTATTATATAGTAATAGTGCATAGTATTATTATATAGTAATAGTGCATAGTATTATCATATAGTATTAGTGCATAGTATTAATATATAGTAATAGTGCACAGTATTATTATATAGTAGTAGTGCACAGTATTATTATATAGTAATAGTGCACAGTATTATTATATAGTAATAGTGCATAGTATTATTATATAGTATTAGTGCATAGTATTAACATATAGTAATAGTGCACAGTATTAATATATAGTAAGAGTGCATAGTATTATTATATAGTATTAGTGCACAGTATTAATATATAGTTATAGTGCACAGTATTATTATATAGTAATTGTGCATAGTATTATTATATAGCATTAGTGCACAGTATTATTATATAGTAAGAGTGCATAGTATTATTATATAGTATTAGTGCACAGTATTATTATATAGTAATAGTGCACAGTATTATTATATAGTAATAGTGCATAGTATTATTATACAGTATTAGTGCATAGTATTAACATATAGTAATAGTGCACAGTATTAATATATAGTAAGAGTGCATTGTATTATTATATAGTATTAGTGCATAGTATTGTTATATAGTAATAGTGCATAGTATTATTATATAGTAATAGTGCACAGTATTATTATATAGTATTAGTGCATAGTATTAATATATAGTAATAGTGCACAGTATTATTATATAGTAGTAGTGCACAGTATTATTATATAGTATTAGTGCATAGTATTAATATATAGTAAGAGTGCACAGTATTATTATATATTATTAGTGCACAGTATTATTATACGGTATTAGTGCATAGTATTAATATATAGTAATAGTGCACAGTATTATTGTACAGTAGTAGTTCATAGTATTAATATATAGTAAGAGTGCATAGTATTATTATATAGTATTAGTGCACAGTATTATTATATAGTAATAGTGCACAGTATTATTATATAGTAATAGTGCATAGTATTATTATATAGTATTAGTGCATAGTATTAACATATAGTAATAGTGCAGAGTATTAATATATAGTAAGACTGCATTGTATTATTATATAGTATTAGTGCATAGTATTATTATATAGTAATAGTGCATAGTATTATTATATAGTAATAGTGCACAGTATTATTATATAGTATTAGTGCATAGTATTAATATATAGTAATAGTGCACAGTATTATTATATAGTAGTAGTGCACAGTATTATTATATAGTATTAGTGCATAGTATTAATATATAGTAAGAGTGCACAGTATTATTATATATTATTAGTGCACAGTATTATTATACAGTATTAGTGCATAGTATTAATATATAGTAATAGTGCACAGTATTATTGTACAGTAGTAGTGCATAGTATTAATATATAGTAATAGTGCACAGTATTATTATATAGTATTAGTTCACAGTATTATTATATAGTAAGAGTGCACAGTATTATTATATAGTAATAGTGCACAGTATTATTATATAGTATTAGTTCACAGTATTATTATATAGTAAGAGTGCACAGTATTATTATATAGTAATAGTGCACAGTATTAATATATAGTATTAGTGCACAGTATTATTATATAGTAATAGTGCACAGTATTATTATATAGCAATAGTGCACACTATTAATATATAGCAATAGTGCACAGTTTTATTATATAGTATTAGTGCATAGTATTAATATATAGTAATAGTGCACAGTATTAATATATAGTATTAGTGCACAGTATTATTATATAGTAATAGTGCACAGTATTATTATATAGTAATAGTGCACAGTATTATTATATAGTAATAGTGCACAGTATTATTATATAGTATTAGTGCACAGTATTATTATATAGTAATAGTGCACAGTATTATTATATAGTAATAGTGCATAGTATTATTATATACCATTAGTGCATAGTATTAACATATAGTAATAGTGCACAGTATTAATATATAGTAAGAGTGCATAGTATTATTATATAGTATTAGTGCATAGTATTATTATATAGTAATAGTGCACAGTATTATTATATAGTAATAGTGCACAGTATTATTATATAGTAATAGTGCATAGTATTATTATATAGTAATAGTGCATAGTATTATCATATAGTATTAGTGCATAGTATTAATATATAGTAATAGTGCACAGTATTATTATATAGTAGTAGTGCACAGTATTATTATATAGTAATAGTGCACAGTATTATTATATAGTAATAGTGCATAGTATTATTATATAGTATTAGTGCATAGTATTAACATATAGTAATAGTGCACAGTATTAATATATAGTAAGAGTGCATAGTATTATTATATAGTATTAGTGCACAGTATTATTATATAGTAATAGTGCACAGTATTATTATATAGTAATTGTGCATAGTATTATTATATAGCATTAGTGCACAGTATTATTATATAGTAAGAGTGCATAGTATTATTATATAGTATTAGTGCACAGTATTATTATATAGTAATAGTGCACAGTATTATTATATAGTAATAGTGCATAGTATTATTATATAGTATTAGTGCATAGTATTAACATATAGTAATAGTGCACAGTATTAATATATAGTAAGAGTGCATTGTATTATTATATAGTATTAGTGCATAGTATTGTTATATAGTAATAGTGCATAGTATTATTATATAGTAATAGTGCACAGTATTATTATATAGTATTAGTGCATAGTATTAATATATAGTAATAGTGCACAGTATTATTATATAGTAGTAGTGCACAGTATTATTATATAGTATTAGTGCATAGTATTAATATATAGTAAGAGTGCACAGTATTATTATATATTATTAGTGCACAGTATTATTATACAGTATTAGTGCATAGTATTAATATATAGTAATAGTGCACAGTATTATTGTACAGTAGTAGTTCATAGTATTAATATATAGTAAGAGTGCATAGTATTATTATATAGTATTAGTGCACAGTATTATTATATAGTAATAGTGCACAGTATTATTATATAGTAATAGTGCATAGTATTATTATATAGTATTAGTGCATAGTATTAACATATAGTAATAGTGCACAGTATTAATATATAGTAAGACTGCATTGTATTATTATATAGTATTAGTGCATAGTATTATTATATAGTAATAGTGCATAGTATTATTATATAGTAATAGTGCACAGTATTATTATATAGTATTAGTGCATAGTATTAATATATAGTAATAGTGCACAGTATTATTATATAGTAGTAGTGCACAGTATTATTATATAGTATTAGTGCATAGTATTAATATATAGTAAGAGTGCACAGTATTATTATATATTATTAGTGCACAGTATTATTATACAGTATTAGTGCATAGTATTAATATATAGTAATAGTGCACAGTATTATTGTACAGTAGTAGTGCATAGTATTAATATATAGTAATAGTGCACAGTATTATTATATAGTATTAGTTCACAGTATTATTATATAGTAAGAGTGCACAGTATTATTATATAGTAATAGTGCACAGTATTATTATATAGTATTAGTTCACAGTATTATTATATAGTAAGAGTGCACAGTATTATTATATAGTAATAGTGCACAGTATTAATATATAGTATTAGTGCACAGTATTAATATATAGTAATAGTGCACAGTATTATTATATAGCAATAGTGCACACTATTAATATATAGCAATAGTGCACAGTTTTATTATATAGTATTAGTGCATAGTATTAATATATAGTAATAGTGCACAGTATTAATATATAGTATTAGTGCACAGTATTATTATATAGTAATAGTGCACAGTATTATTATATAGTAATAGTGCATAGTATTATTATATAGTATTAGTGCATAGTATTAACATATAGTAATAGTGCACAGTATTAATATATAGTAAGAGTGCATAGTATTATTATATAGTATTAGTGCACAGTATTATTATATAGTAATAGTGCACAGTATTATTATATAGTAATAGTGCATAGTATTATTATATAGCATAAGTGCACAGTATTATTATATAGTAAGAGTGCATAGTATTATTATATAGTATTAGTGCATAGTATTAACATATAGTAATAGTGCACAGTATTAATATATAGTAAGAGTGCATTGTATTATTATATAGTATTAGTGCATAGTATTATTATATAGTAATAGTGCATAGTATTATTATATAGTAATAGTGCACAGTATTATTATATAGTATTAGTGCATAGTATTAATATATAGTAATAGTGCACAGTATTATTATATAGTAGTAGTGCACAGTATTATTATATAGTATTAGTGCATAGTATTAATATATAGTAAGAGTGCACAGTATTATTATATATTATTAGTGCACAGTATTATTATACAGTATTAGTGCATAGTATTAATATATAGTAATAGTGCACAGTATTATTGTACAGTAGTAGTGCATAGTATTAATATATAGTAATAGTGCACAGTATTATTATATAGTATTAGTTCACAGTATTATTATATAGTAAGAGTGCACAGTATTATTATATAGTAAGAGTGCACAGTATTATTATATAGTATTAGTTCACAGTATTATTATATAGTAAGAGTGCACAGTATTATTATATAGTAATAGTGCACAGTATTAATATATAGTATTAGTGCACAGTATTATTATATAGTAATAGTGCACAGTAATTATTATATAGCAATAGTGCACACTATTAATATATAGCAATAGTGCACAGTTTTATTATATAGTATTAGTGCATAGTATTAATATATAGTAATAGTGCACAGTATTAATATATAGTATTAGTGCCAACAGTATTATTATACAGTATTAGTGCATAGTATTAATATATAGTAATAGTGCACAGTATTATTGTACCAGTAGTAGTGCATAGTATTAATATATAGTAATAGTGCACAGTATTATTATATAGTAGTAGTGCATAGTATTATTATATAGTATTAGTGCATAGTATTAATATATAGTATTAGTGCACAGTATTATTATACTGTATAGTAATAGTACATAGTATTAATATATAGCAATAGTGCACAGTATTATTATATAGTAGTAGTGCATAGTATTAATATATAGTAATAGTGCACAGTATTATTATATAGTATTAGTTCACAGTATTATTATATAATATTAGTGCACAGTATTATTATATAGTATTAGTGCATAGTATTAATATATAGTAATAGTGCACAGTATTAATATATAGTATTAGTGCACAGTATTATTATATAGTACTAGTGCACAGTATTATTATATAGCAATAGTGCACAGTATTAATATATAGCAATAGTGCACAGTATTATTATATAGTATTAGTGCATAGTATTAATATATAGTAATAGTGCACAGTATTAATATATAGTATTAGTGCCACAGTATTATTATATAGTAATAGTGCACAGTATTATTATATAGCAATAGTGCACACTATTAATATATAGCAATAGTGCACAGTATTATTATATAGTATTAGTGCATAGTATTAATATATAGTAATAGTGCACAGTATTAATATATAGTAATTAGTTGCACAGTATTATTATATAGTAATAGTGCACAGTATTATTACATAACAATAGTGCACAGCATTAATATATAGCAATAGTGCCACAGTATTATTATATAGTACTAGAGCACAGTATTATTATATAGCAATAGTGCACAGTATTAATATATAGTAATAGTGCACAGTATTATTATATAGTAATAGTGCACAGTATTATTATATAGTATTAGTGCACAGTATTATTATATAGTAATAGTGCACAGTATTATTATATAGTAATAGTGCATAGTATTATTATATAGCATTAGTGCATAGTATTAACATATAGTAATAGTGCACAGTATTAATATATAGTAAGAGTGCATAGTATTATTATATAGTATTAGTGCATAGTATTATTATATAGTAATAGTGCACAGTATTATTATATAGTAATAGTGCACAGTATTATTATATAGTAATAGTGCATAGTATTATTATATAGTAATAGTGCATAGTATTATCATATAGTATTAGTGCATAGTATTACTAATATAATAAGTAATAGTGCCACAGTATTATTATATAAGTAGTAGTGCACAGTATATATATAGTAGTAGTGCAAGTATTATATATAGTAATAGTGCACAGTATTATTATATAGTAATACTATGCACTAATACTATATGATAATACTATGCACTATTACTATATAATAATACTATGCACTATTACTATATAATAATACTGTGCACTATTACTATATAATAATACTGTGCACTATTTACTATATAATAATACTATGCACTAATACTATATAATAATACTATGCACTCTTACTATATATTAATACTGTGCACTATTACTATATGTTAATACTATGCACTAATGCTATATAATAATACTATGCACTATTACTATATAATAATACTGTGCACTATTACTATATAATAATACTGTGCACTAATACTATATAATAATACTGTGCACTAATTACTATATAATAATACTGTGCACTATTACTATATATTAATACTGTGCACTATTGCTATATAATAATACTGTGCTCTAGTACTATATAATAATACTGTGCACTATTGCTATATATTAATGCTGTGCACTATTGTTATGTAATAATACTGTGCACTATTACTATATAATAATACTGTGCAACTAATACTATATATTAATACTGTGCACTATTACTATATATTAATACTATGCACTAATACTATATAATAATACTGTGCACTATTGCTATATATTAATAGTGTGCACTATTGCTATATAATAATACTGTGCACTATTACTATATAATAATACTGTGCACTAATACTATATATTAATACTGTGCACTATTACTATATATTAATACTATGCACTAATACTATATAATAATACTGTGCACTATTGCTATATATTAATACTGTGCACTATTGCTATATAATAATACTGTGCACTAGTACTATATAATAATACTGTGCACTAATACTATATATTAATACTGTGCACTATTACTATATATTAATACTATGCACTAATACTATATAATAATACTGTGCACTAATATTATATAATAATACTGTGAACTAATACTATATAATAATACTGTGCACTATTACTATATATTAATACTATGCACTACTACTATATAATAATACTGTGCACTATTGCTATATATTAATACTATGTACTATTACTATACAGTATAATAATACTGTGCACTAATACTATATATTAATACTATGCACTAATACTATATAATAATACTATGCACTACTACTATATAATAATACTGTGCACTATTACTATATATTAATACTATGCACTACTACTGTACAATAATACTGTGCACTATTACTATATATTAATACTATGCACTAATACTGTATAATAATACTGTGCACTAATACTATATATTAATACTGTGCACTATTACTATATATTAATACTATGCACTAATACTATATAATAAAACTGTGCACTATTGCTATATATTAATAGTGTGCACTATTGCTATATAATAATACTGTGCACTATTACTATATAATAATACTGTGCACTAATACTATATATTAATACTGTGCACTATTACTATATAATAATACTGTGCACTCTTACTATATAATAATACTGTGAACTAATACTATATAATAATACTGTGCACTATTACTATATAATAATACTGTGCACTCTTACTATATAATAATACTGTGAACTAATACTATATAATAATACTGTGCACTATTACTATATATTAATACTATGCACTACTACTGTACAATAATACTGTGCACTATTACTATATATTAATACTATGCACTAATACTGTATAATAATACTGTGCACTAATAATATATAATAATACTGTGCACTCTTACTATATATTAATACTATGCACTAATACTATATAATAATACTGTGCACTACTACTATATAATAATACTGTGCACTATTACTATATATTAATACTATGCACTAATACTATATAATAATACTGTGCACTATTACTATATAATAATACTATGCACTATTACTATATAATAATACTATGCACTAATACTATATAATAATACAATGCACTCTTACTATATATTAATACTGTGCACTATTACTATATGTTAATACTATGCACTAATACTATATAATAATACTATGCACTCTTACTATATAATAATACTGTGCACTTATGCTATATAATAATACTATGCACTATTACTATATAATAATACTGTGCACTATTACTATATAATAATACTGTGCACTAATACTATATAATAATACTATGCACTCTTACTATATATTAATACTGTGCACTATTACTATATGTTAATACTATGCACTAATACTATATAATAATACTATGCACTATTACTATATAATAATACTGTGCACTATTACTATATAATAATACTGTGCACTAATACTATATATTAATACTGTGCACTATTACTATATATTAATACTATGCACTAATACTATATAATAAAACTGTGCACTATTGCTATATATTAATAGTGTGCACTATTGCTATATAATAATACTGTGCACTATTACTATATAATAATACTGTGCACTAATACTATATATTAATACTGTGCACTATTACTATATAATAATACTGTGCACTCTTACTATATAATAATACTGTGAACTAATACTATATAATAATACTGTGCACTATTACTATATAATAATACTGTGCACTCTTACTATATAATAATACTGTGAACTAATACTATATAATAATACTGTGCACTATTACTATATATTAATACTATGCACTACTACTGTACAATAATACTGTGCACTATTACTATATATTAATACTATGCACTAATACTGTATAATAATACTGTGCACTAATAATATATAATAATACTGTGCACTCTTACTATATATTAATACTATGCACTAATACTATATAATAATACTGTGCACTACTACTATATAATAATACTGTGCACTATTACTATATATTAATACTATGCACTAATACTATATAATAATACTGTGCACTATTACTATATAATAATACTATGCACTATTACTATATAATAATACTATGCACTAATACTATATAATAATACAATGCAGTCTTACTATATATTAATACTGTGCACTATTACTATATGTTAATACTATGCACTAATACTATATAATAATACTATGCACTATTACTATATAATAATACTGTGCACTATTACTATATAATAATACTGTGCACTAATACTATATAATAATACTATGCACTCTTACTATATATTAATACTATGAACTACTACTGTACAATAATACTGTGCACTATTACTATATATTAATACTATGCACTAATACTGTATAATAATACTGTGCACTAATAATATATAATAATACTGTGCACTCTTACTATATATTAATACTATGCACTAATACTATATAATAATACTGTGCACTACTACTATATAATAATACTGTGCACTATTACTATATATTAATACTATGCACTAATACTATATAATAATACTGTGCACTATTACTATATAATAATACTATGCACTATTACTATATAACAATACTATGCACTAATACTATATAATAATACAATGCACTCTTACTATATATTAATACTGTGCACTATTACTATATGTTAATACTATGCACTAATACTATATAATAATACTATGCACTATTACTATATAATAATACTGTGCACTATTACTATATAATAATACTGTGCACTAATACTATATAATAATACTATGCACTCTTACTATATAATAATACTGTGCACTAATGCTATATAATAATACTATGCACAATTACTATATAATAATACTGTGCACTATTACTATATAATAATACTGTGCACTAATACTATATAATAATACTATGCACTCTTACTATATATTAATACTGTGCACTATTACTATATGTTAATACTATGCACTAATACTATATAATAATACTATGCACTATTACTATATAATAATACTGTGCACTATTACTATATAATAATACTGTGCACTACTACTATATAATAATACTGTGCACTATTACTATATATTAATACTATGCACTAATACTATATGATAATACTATGCACTATTACTATATAATAATACTATGCACTATTACTATATAATAATACTGTGCACTATTACTATATAATAATACTGTGCACTATTACTATATAATAATACTATGCACTAATACTATATAATAATACTATGCACTCTTACTATATATTAATACTGTGCACTATTACTATATGTTAATACTATGCACTAATGCTATATAATAATACTATGCACTATTACTATATAATAATACTGTGCACTATTACTATATAATAATACTGTGCACTAATACTATATAATAATACTGTGCACTATTACTATATAATAATACTGTGCACTATTACTATATAATAATACTGTGCACTATTACTATATAATAATACTGTGCACTAATACTATATATTAATACTGTGCACTATTACTATATATTAATACTATGCACTAATACTATATAATAAAACTGTGCACTATTGCTATATATTAATAGTGTGCACTATTGCTATATAATAATACTGTGCACTATTACTATATAATAATACTGTGCACTAATACTATATATTAATACTGTGCACTATTACTATATAATAATACTGTGCACTCTTACTATATAATAATACTGTGAACTAATACTATATAATAATACTGTGCACTATTACTATATAATAATACTGTGCACTCTTACTATATAATAATACTGTGAACTAATACTATATAATAATACTGTGCACTATTACTATATATTAATACTATGCACTACTACTGTACAATAATACTGTGCACTATTACTATATATTAATACTATGCACTAATACTGTATAATAATACTGTGCACTAATAATATATAATAATACTGTGCACTCTTACTATATATTAATACTATGCACTAATACTATATAATAATACTGTGCACTACTACTATATAATAATACTGTGCACTATTACTATATATTAATACTATGCACTAATACTATATAATAATACTGTGCACTATTACTATATAATAATACTATGCACTATTACTATATAATAATACTATGCACTAATACTATATAATAATACAATGCAGTCTTACTATATATTAATACTCTGCACTATTACTATATGTTAATACTATGCACTAATACTATATAATAATACTATGCACTATTACTATATAATAATACTGTGCACTATTACTATATAATAATACTGTGCACTAATACTATATAATAATACTATGCACTCTTACTATATATTAATACTATGAACTACTACTGTACAATAATACTGTGCACTATTACTATATATTAATACTATGCACTAATACCGTATAATAATACTGTGCACTAATAATATATAATAATACTGTGCACTCTTACTATATATTAATACTATGCACTAATACTATATAATAATACTGTGCACTACTACTATATAATAATACTGTGCACTATTACTATATATTAATACTATGCACTAATACTATATAATAATACTGTGCACTATTACTATATAATAATACTATGCACTATTACTATATAACAATACTATGCACTAATACTATATAATAATACAATGCACTCTTACTATATATTAATACTGTGCACTATTACTATATGTTAATACTATGCACTAATACTATATAATAATACTATGCACTATTACTATATAATAATACTGTGCACTATTACTATATAATAATACTGTGCACTAATACTATATAATAATACTATGCACTCTTACTATATAATAATACTGTGCACTAATGCTATATAATAATACTATGCACAATTACTATATAATAATACTGTGCACTATAACTATATATTAATACTGTGCACTAATACTATATAATAATACTATGCACTCTTACTATATATTAATACTGTGCACTATTACTATATGTTAATACTATGCACTAATACTATATAATAATACTATGCACTATTACTATATAATAATACTGTGCACTATTACTATATAATAATACTGTGCACTACTACTATATAATAATACTGTGCACTATTACTATATATTAATACTATGCACTAATACTATATGATAATACTATGCACTATTACTATATAATAATACTATGCACTATTACTATATAATAATACTGTGCACTATTACTATATAATAATACTGTGCACTATTACTATATAATAATACTATGCACTAATACTATATAATAATACTATGCACTCTTACTATATATTAATACTGTGCACTATTACTATATGTTAATACTATGCACTAATGCTATATAATAATACTATGCACTATTACTATATAATAATACTGTGCACTATTACTATATAATAATACTGTGCACTAATACTATATAATAATACTGTGCACTATTACTATATAATAATACTGTGCACTATTACTATATATTAATACTGTGCACTATTGCTATATAATAATACTGTGCTCTAGTACTATATAATAATACTGTGCACTATTGCTATATATTAAT
This sequence comes from Leptodactylus fuscus, assembly GCF_031893055.1. Taxonomy (NCBI): domain Eukaryota; kingdom Metazoa; phylum Chordata; class Amphibia; order Anura; family Leptodactylidae; genus Leptodactylus; species Leptodactylus fuscus. Next base: position 366,004,777 of record NC_134265.1, on the reverse strand, counting down.
GCTGTGCACTATTGTTATGTAATAATACTGTGCACTATTACTATATAATAATACTGTGCAACTAATACTATATATTAATACTGTGCACTATTACTATATATTAATACTATGCACTAATACTATATAATAATACTGTGCACTATTGCTATATATTAATAGTGTGCACTATTGCTATATAATAATACTGTGCACTATTACTATATAATAATACTGTGCACTAATACTATATATTAATACTGTGCACTATTACTATATATTAATACTATGCACTAATACTATATAATAATACTGTGCACTATTGCTATATATTAATACTGTGCACTATTGCTATATAATAATACTGTGCACTAGTACTATATAATAATACTGTGCACTAATACTATATATTAATACTGTGCACTATTACTATATATTAATACTATGCACTAATACTATATAATAATACTGTGCACTAATATTATATAATAATACTGTGAACTAATACTATATAATAATACTGTGCACTATTACTATATATTAATACTATGCACTACTACTATATAATAATACTGTGCACTATTGCTATATATTAATACTATGTACTATTACTATACAGTATAATAATACTGTGCACTAATACTATATATTAATACTATGCACTAATACTATATAATAATACTATGCACTACTACTATATAATAATACTGTGCACTATTACTATATATTAATACTATGCACTACTACTGTACAATAATACTGTGCACTATTACTATATATTAATACTATGCACTAATACTGTATAATAATACTGTGCACTAATACTATATATTAATACTGTGCACTATTACTATATATTAATACTATGCACTAATACTATATAATAAAACTGTGCACTATTGCTATATATTAATAGTGTGCACTATTGCTATATAATAATACTGTGCACTATTACTATATAATAATACTGTGCACTAATACTATATATTAATACTGTGCACTATTACTATATAATAATACTGTGCACTCTTACTATATAATAATACTGTGAACTAATACTATATAATAATACTGTGCACTATTACTATATAATAATACTGTGCACTCTTACTATATAATAATACTGTGCACTCTTACTATATATTAATACTATGCACTAATACTATATAATAATACTGTGCACTACTACTATATAATAATACTGTGCACTATTACTATATATTAATACTATGCACTAATACTATATAATAATACTGTGCACTATTACTATATAATAATACTATGCACTATTACTATATAACAATACTATGCACTAATACTATATAATAATACAATGCACTCTTACTATATATTAATACTGTGCACTATTACTATATGTTAATACTATGCACTAATACTGTATAATAATACTATGCACTATTACTATATAATAATACTGTGCACTATTACTATATAATAATACTGTGCACTAATACTATATAATAATACTATGCACTCTTACTATATAATAATACTGTGCACTAATGCTATATAATAATACTATGCACAATTACTATATAATAATACTGTGCACTATTACTATATAATAATACTGTGCACTAATACTATATAATAATACTATGCACTCTTACTATATATTAATACTGTGCACTATTACTATATGTTAATACTATGCACTAATACTATATAATAATACTATGCACTATTACTATATAATAATACTGTGCACTATTACTATATAATAATACTGTGCACTACTACTATATAATAATACTGTGCACTACTACTATATAATAATACTGTGCACTATTACTATATATTAATACTATGCACTAATACTATATGATAATACTATGCACTATTACTATATAATAATACTATGCACTATTACTATATAATAATACTGTGCACTATTACTATATAATAATACTGTGCACTATTACTATATAATAATACTATGCACTAATACTATATAATAATACTATGCACTCTTACTATATATTAATACTGTGCACTATTACTATATGTTAATACTATGCACTAATGCTATATAATAATACTATGCACTATTACTATATAATAATACTGTGCACTATTACTATATAATAATACTGTGCACTAATACTATATAATAATACTGTGCACTATTACTATATAATAATACTGTGCACTATTACTATATATTAATACTGTGCACTATTGCTATATAATAATACTGTGCTCTAGTACTATATAATAATACTGTGCACTATTGCTATATATTAATGCTGTGCACTATTGTTATGTAATAATACTGTGCACTATTACTATATAATAATACTGTGCAACTAATACTATATATTAATACTGTGCACTATTACTATATATTAATACTATGCACTAATACTATATAATAATACTGTGCACTATTGCTATATATTAATAGTGTGCACTATTGCTATATAATAATACTGTGCACTATTACTATATAATAATACTGTGCACTAATACTATATATTAATACTGTGCACTATTACTATATATTAATACTATGCACTAATACTATATAATAATACTGTGCACTATTGCTATATATTAATACTGTGCACTATTGCTATATAATAATACTGTGCACTAGTACTATATAATAATACTGTGCACTAATACTATATATTAATACTGTGCACTATTACTATATATTAATACTATGCACTAATACTATATAATAATACTGTGCACTAATATTATATAATAATACTGTGAACTAATACTATATAATAATACTGTGCACTATTACTATATATTAATACTATGCACTACTACTATATAATAATACTGTGCACTATTGCTATATATTAATACTATGTACTATTACTATACAGTATAATAATACTGTGCACTAATACTATATATTAATACTATGCACTAATACTATATAATAATACTATGCACTACTACTATATAATAATACTGTGCACTATTACTATATATTAATACTATGCACTACTACTGTACAATAATACTGTGCACTATTACTATATATTAATACTATGCACTAATACTGTATAATAATACTGTGCACTAATACTATATATTAATACTGTGCACTATTACTATATATTAATACTATGCACTAATACTATATAATAAAACTGTGCACTATTGCTATATATTAATAGTGTGCACTATTGCTATATAATAATACTGTGCACTATTACTATATAATAATACTGTGCACTAATACTATATATTAATACTGTGCACTATTACTATATAATAATACTGTGCACTCTTACTATATAATAATACTGTGAACTAATACTATATAATAATACTGTGCACTATTACTATATAATAATACTGTGCACTCTTACTATATAATAATACTGTGAACTAATACTATATAATAATACTGTGCACTATTACTATATATTAATACTATGCACTACTACTGTACAATAATACTGTGCACTATTACTATATATTAATACTATGCACTAATACTGTATAATAATACTGTGCACTAATAATATATAATAATACTGTGCACTCTTACTATATATTAATACTATGCACTAATACTATATAATAATACTGTGCACTACTACTATATAATAATACTGTGCACTATTACTATATATTAATACTATGCACTAATACTATATAATAATACTGTGCACTATTACTATATAATAATACTATGCACTATTACTATATAATAATACTATGCACTAATACTATATAATAATACAATGCACTCTTACTATATATTAATACTGTGCACTATTACTATATGTTAATACTATGCACTAATACTATATAATAATACTATGCACTCTTACTATATAATAATACTGTGCACTTATGCTATATAATAATACTATGCACTATTACTATATAATAATACTGTGCACTATTACTATATAATAATACTGTGCACTAATACTATATAATAATACTATGCACTCTTACTATATATTAATACTGTGCACTATTACTATATGTTAATACTATGCACTAATACTATATAATAATACTATGCACTATTACTATATAATAATACTGTGCACTATTACTATATAATAATACTGTGCACTAATACTATATATTAATACTGTGCACTATTACTATATATTAATACTATGCACTAATACTATATAATAAAACTGTGCACTATTGCTATATATTAATAGTGTGCACTATTGCTATATAATAATACTGTGCACTATTACTATATAATAATACTGTGCACTAATACTATATATTAATACTGTGCACTATTACTATATAATAATACTGTGCACTCTTACTATATAATAATACTGTGAACTAATACTATATAATAATACTGTGCACTATTACTATATAATAATACTGTGCACTCTTACTATATAATAATACTGTGAACTAATACTATATAATAATACTGTGCACTATTACTATATATTAATACTATGCACTACTACTGTACAATAATACTGTGCACTATTACTATATATTAATACTATGCACTAATACTGTATAATAATACTGTGCACTAATAATATATAATAATACTGTGCACTCTTACTATATATTAATACTATGCACTAATACTATATAATAATACTGTGCACTACTACTATATAATAATACTGTGCACTATTACTATATATTAATACTATGCACTAATACTATATAATAATACTGTGCACTATTACTATATAATAATACTATGCACTATTACTATATAATAATACTATGCACTAATACTATATAATAATACAATGCAGTCTTACTATATATTAATACTGTGCACTATTACTATATGTTAATACTATGCACTAATACTATATAATAATACTATGCACTATTACTATATAATAATACTGTGCACTATTACTATATAATAATACTGTGCACTAATACTATATAATAATACTATGCACTCTTACTATATATTAATACTATGAACTACTACTGTACAATAATACTGTGCACTATTACTATATATTAATACTATGCACTAATACTGTATAATAATACTGTGCACTAATAATATATAATAATACTGTGCACTCTTACTATATATTAATACTATGCACTAATACTATATAATAATACTGTGCACTACTACTATATAATAATACTGTGCACTATTACTATATATTAATACTATGCACTAATACTATATAATAATACTGTGCACTATTACTATATAATAATACTATGCACTATTACTATATAACAATACTATGCACTAATACTATATAATAATACAATGCACTCTTACTATATATTAATACTGTGCACTATTACTATATGTTAATACTATGCACTAATACTATATAATAATACTATGCACTATTACTATATAATAATACTGTGCACTATTACTATATAATAATACTGTGCACTAATACTATATAATAATACTATGCACTCTTACTATATAATAATACTGTGCACTAATGCTATATAATAATACTATGCACAATTACTATATAATAATACTGTGCACTATTACTATATAATAATACTGTGCACTAATACTATATAATAATACTATGCACTCTTACTATATATTAATACTGTGCACTATTACTATATGTTAATACTATGCACTAATACTATATAATAATACTATGCACTATTACTATATAATAATACTGTGCACTATTACTATATAATAATACTGTGCACTACTACTATATAATAATACTGTGCACTATTACTATATATTAATACTATGCACTAATACTATATGATAATACTATGCACTATTACTATATAATAATACTATGCACTATTACTATATAATAATACTGTGCACTATTACTATATAATAATACTGTGCACTATTACTATATAATAATACTATGCACTAATACTATATAATAATACTATGCACTCTTACTATATATTAATACTGTGCACTATTACTATATGTTAATACTATGCACTAATGCTATATAATAATACTATGCACTATTACTATATAATAATACTGTGCACTATTACTATATAATAATACTGTGCACTAATACTATATAATAATACTGTGCACTATTACTATATAATAATACTGTGCACTATTACTATATAATAATACTGTGCACTATTACTATATAATAATACTGTGCACTAATACTATATATTAATACTGTGCACTATTACTATATATTAATACTATGCACTAATACTATATAATAAAACTGTGCACTATTGCTATATATTAATAGTGTGCACTATTGCTATATAATAATACTGTGCACTATTACTATATAATAATACTGTGCACTAATACTATATATTAATACTGTGCACTATTACTATATAATAATACTGTGCACTCTTACTATATAATAATACTGTGAACTAATACTATATAATAATACTGTGCACTATTACTATATAATAATACTGTGCACTCTTACTATATAATAATACTGTGAACTAATACTATATAATAATACTGTGCACTATTACTATATATTAATACTATGCACTACTACTGTACAATAATACTGTGCACTATTACTATATATTAATACTATGCACTAATACTGTATAATAATACTGTGCACTAATAATATATAATAATACTGTGCACTCTTACTATATATTAATACTATGCACTAATACTATATAATAATACTGTGCACTACTACTATATAATAATACTGTGCACTATTACTATATATTAATACTATGCACTAATACTATATAACAATACTGTGCACTATTACTATATAATAATACTATGCACTATTACTATATAATAATACTATGCACTAATACTATATAATAATACAATGCAGTCTTACTATATATTAATACTGTGCACTATTACTATATGTTAATACTATGCACTAATACTATATAATAATACTATGCACTATTACTATATAATAATACTGTGCACTATTACTATATAATAATACTGTGCACTAATACTATATAATAATACTATGCACTCTTACTATATATTAATACTATGAACTACTACTGTACAATAATACTGTGCACTATTACTATATATTAATACTATGCACTAATACCGTATAATAATACTGTGCACTAATAATATATAATAATACTGTGCACTCTTACTATATATTAATACTATGCACTAATACTATATAATAATACTGTGCACTACTACTATATAATAATACTGTGCACTATTACTATATATTAATACTATGCACTAATACTATATAATAATACTGTGCACTATTACTATATAATAATACTATGCACTATTACTATATAACAATACTATGCACTAATACTATATAATAATACAATGCACTCTTACTATATATTAATACTGTGCACTATTACTATATGTTAATACTATGCACTAATACTGTATAATAATACTATGCACTATTACTATATAATAATACTGTGCACTATTACTATATAATAATACTGTGCACTACTACTATATAATAATACTGTGCACTATTACTATATATTAATACTATGCACTAATACTATATGATAATACTATGCACTATTACTATATAATAATACTATGCACTATTACTATATAATAATACTGTGCACTATTACTATATAATAATACTGTGCACTATTACTATATAATAATACTATGCACTAATACTATATAATAATACTATGCACTCTTACTATATATTAATACTGTGCACTATTACTATATGTTAATACTATGCACTAATGCTATATAATAATACTATGCACTATTACTATATAATAATACTGTGCACTATTACTATATAATAATACTGTGCACTAATACTATATAATAATACTGTGCACTATTACTATATAATAATACTGTGCACTATTACTATATATTAATACTGTGCACTATTGCTATATAATAATACTGTGCTCTAGTACTATATAATAATACTGTGCACTATTGCTATATATTAATGCTGTGCACTATTGTTATGTAATAATACTGTGCACTATTACTATATAATAATACTGTGCAACTAATACTATATATTAATACTGTGCACTATTACTATATATTAATACTATGCACTAATACTATATAATAATACTGTGCACTATTGCTATATATTAATAGTGTGCACTATTGCTATATAATAATACTGTGCACTATTACTATATAATAATACTGTGCACTAATACTATATATTAATACTGTGCACTATTACTATATATTAATACTATGCACTAATACTATATAATAATACTGTGCACTATTGCTATATATTAATACTGTGCACTATTGCTATATAATAATACTGTGCACTAGTACTATATAATAATACTGTGCACTAATACTATATATTAATACTGTGCACTATTACTATATATTAATACTATGCACTAATACTATATAATAATACTGTGCACTAATATTATATAATAATACTGTGAACTAATACTATATAATAATACTGTGCACTATTACTATATATTAATACTATGCACTACTACTATATAATAATACTGTGCACTATTGCTATATATTAATACTATGTACTATTACTATACAGTATAATAATACTGTGCACTAATACTATATATTAATACTATGCACTAATACTATATAATAATACTATGCACTACTACTATATAATAATACTGTGCACTATTACTATATATTAATACTATGCACTACTACTGTACAATAATACTGTGCACTATTACTATATATTAATACTATGCACTAATACTGTATAATAATACTGTGCACTAATACTATATATTAATACTGTGCACTATTACTATATATTAATACTATGCACTAATACTATATAATAAAACTGTGCACTATTGCTATATATTAATAGTGTGCACTATTGCTATATAATAATACTGTGCACTATTACTATATAATAATACTGTGCACTAATACTATATATTAATACTGTGCACTATTACTATATAATAATACTGTGCACTCTTACTATATAATAATACTGTGAACTAATACTATATAATAATACTGTGCACTATTACTATATAATAATACTGTGCACTCTTACTATATAATAATACTGTGAACTAATACTATATAATAATACTGTGCACTATTACTATATATTAATACTATGCACTACTACTGTACAATAATACTGTGCACTATTACTATATATTAATACTATGCACTAATACTGTATAATAATACTGTGCACTAATAATATATAATAATACTGTGCACTCTTACTATATATTAATACTATGCACTAATACTATATAATAATACTGTGCACTACTACTATATAATAATACTGTGCACTATTACTATATATTAATACTATGCACTAATACTATATAATAATACTGTGCACTATTACTATATAATAATACTATGCACTATTACTATATAATAATACTATGCACTAATACTATATAATAATACAATGCACTCTTACTATATATTAATACTGTGCACTATTACTATATGTTAATACTATGCACTAATACTATATAATAATACTATGCACTCTTACTATATAATAATACTGTGCACTTATGCTATATAATAATACTATGCACTATTACTATATAATAATACTGTGCACTATTACTATATAATAATACTGTGCACTAATACTATATAATAATACTATGCACTCTTACTATATATTAATACTGTGCACTATTACTATATGTTAATACTATGCACTAATACTATATAATAATACTATGCACTATTACTATATAATAATACTGTGCACTATTACTATATAATAATACTGTGCACTAATACTATATATTAATACTGTGCACTATTACTATATATTAATACTATGCACTAATACTATATAATAAAACTGTGCACTATTGCTATATATTAATAGTGTGCACTATTGCTATATAATAATACTGTGCACTATTACTATATAATAATACTGTGCACTAATACTATATAATAATACAATGCACTCTTACTATATATTAATACTGTGCACTATTACTATATGTTAATACTATGCACTAATACTATATAATAATACTATGCACTATTACTATATAATAATACTGTGCACTATTACTATATAATAATACTGTGCACTAATACTATATAATAATACTATGCACTACTACTATATAATAATACTGTGCACTATTACTATATATTAATACTATGCACTAATACTATATGATAATACTATGCACTATTACTATATAATAATACTATGCACTATTACTATATGTTAATACTATGCACTAATACTATATAATAATACTATGCACTATTACTATATAATAATACTGTGCACTATTACTATATAATAATACTGTGCACTATTACTATATAATAATACTGTGCACTACTACTATATAATAATACTGTGCACTATTACTATATATTAATACTATGCACTAATACTATATGATAATACTATGCACTATTACTATATAATAATACTATGCACTATTACTATATAATAATACTGTGCACTATTACTATATAATAATACTGTGCACTATTACTATATAATAATACTATGCACTAATACTATATAATAATACTATGCACTCTTACTATATATTAATACTGTGCACTATTACTATATGTTAATACTATGCACTAATGCTATATAATAATACTATGCACTATTACTATATAATAATACTGTGCACTATTACTATATAATAATACTGTGCACTAATACTATATAATAATACTGTGCACTATTACTATATAATAATACTGTGCACTATTACTATATAATAATACTGTGCACTATTACTATATAATAATACTGTGCACTAATACTATATATTAATACTGTGCACTATTACTATATATTAATACTATGCACTAATACTATATAATAAAACTGTGCACTATTGCTATATATTAATAGTGTGCACTATTGCTATATAATAATACTGTGCACTATTACTATATAATAATACTGTGCACTAATACTATATATTAATACTGTGCACTATTACTATATAATAATACTGTGCACTCTTACTATATAATAATACTGTGAACTAATACTATATAATAATACTGTGCACTATTACTATATAATAATACTGTGCACTCTTACTATATAATAATACTGTGAACTAATACTATATAATAATACTGTGCACTATTACTATATATTAATACTATGCACTACTACTGTACAATAATACTGTGCACTATTACTATATATTAATACTATGCACTAATACTGTATAATAATACTGTGCACTAATAATATATAATAATACTGTGCACTCTTACTATATATTAATACTATGCACTAATACTATATAATAATACTGTGCACTACTACTATATAATAATACTATGCACTATTACTATATAATAATACTATGCACTAATACTATATAATAATACAATGCAGTCTTACTATATATTAATACTCTGCACTATTACTATATGTTAATACTATGCACTAATACTATATAATAATACTATGCACTATTACTATATAATAATACTGTGCACTATTACTATATAATAATACTGTGCACTAATACTATATAATAATACTATGCACTCTTACTATATATTAATACTATGAACTACTACTGTACAATAATACTGTGCACTATTACTATATATTAATACTATGCACTAATACCGTATAATAATACTGTGCACTAATAATATATAATAATACTGTGCACTCTTACTATATATTAATACTATGCACTAATACTATATAATAATACTGTGCACTACTACTATATAATAATACTGTGCACTATTACTATATATTAATACTATGCACTAATACTATATAATAATACTGTGCACTATTACTATATAATAATACTATGCACTATTACTATATAACAATACTATGCACTAATACTATATAATAATACAATGCACTCTTACTATATATTAATACTGTGCACTATTACTATATGTTAATACTATGCACTAATACTATATAATAATACTATGCACTATTACTATATAATAATACTGTGCACTATTACTATATAATAATACTGTGCACTAATACTATATAATAATACTATGCACTCTTACTATATAATAATACTGTGCACTAATGCTATATAATAATACTATGCACAATTACTATATAATAATACTGTGCACTATAACTATATATTAATACTGTGCACTAATACTATATAATAATACTATGCACTCTTACTATATATTAATACTGTGCACTATTACTATATGTTAATACTATGCACTAATACTATATAATAATACTATGCACTATTACTATATAATAATACTGTGCACTATTACTATATAATAATACTGTGCACTACTACTATATAATAATACTGTGCACTATTACTATATATTAATACTATGCACTAATACTATATGATAATACTATGCACTATTACTATATAATAATACTATGCACTATTACTATATAATAATACTGTGCACTATTACTATATAATAATACTGTGCACTATTACTATATAATAATACTATGCACTAATACTATATAATAATACTATGCACTCTTACTATATATTAATACTGTGCACTATTACTATATGTTAATACTATGCACTAATGCTATATAATAATACTATGCACTATTACTATATAATAATACTGTGCACTATTACTATATAATAATACTGTGCACTAATACTATATAATAATACTGTGCACTATTACTATATAATAATACTGTGCACTATTACTATATATTAATACTGTGCACTATTGCTATATAATAATACTGTGCTCTAGTACTATATAATAATACTGTGCACTATTGCTATATATTAATGCTGTGCACTATTGTTATGTAATAATACTGTGCACTATTACTATATAATAATACTGTGCAACTAATACTATATATTAATACTGTGCACTATTACTATATATTAATACTATGCACTAATACTATATAATAATACTGTGCACTATTGCTATATATTAATAGTGTGCACTATTGCTATATAATAATACTGTGCACTATTACTATATAATAATACTGTGCACTAATACTATATATTAATACTGTGCACTATTACTATATATTAATACTATGCACTAATACTATATAATAATACTGTGCACTATTGCTATATATTAATACTGTGCACTATTGCTATATAATAATACTGTGCACTAGTACTATATAATAATACTGTGCACTAATACTATATATTAATACTGTGCACTATTACTATATATTAATACTATGCACTAATACTATATAATAATACTGTGCACTAATATTATATAATAATACTGTGAACTAATACTATATAATAATACTGTGCACTATTACTATATATTAATACTATGCACTACTACTATATAATAATACTGTGCACTATTGCTATATATTAATACTATGTACTATTACTATACAGTATAATAATACTGTGCACTAATACTATATATTAATACTATGCACTAATACTATATAATAATACTATGCACTACTACTATATAATAATACTGTGCACTATTACTATATATTAATACTATGCACTACTACTGTACAATAATACTGTGCACTATTACTATATATTAATACTATGCACTAATACTGTATAATAATACTGTGCACTAATACTATATATTAATACTGTGCACTATTACTATATATTAATACTATGCACTAATACTATATAATAAAACTGTGCACTATTGCTATATATTAATAGTGTGCACTATTGCTATATAATAATACTGTGCACTATTACTATATAATAATACTGTGCACTAATACTATATATTAATACTGTGCACTATTACTATATAATAATACTGTGCACTCTTACTATATAATAATACTGTGAACTAATACTATATAATAATACTGTGCACTATTACTATATAATAATACTGTGCACTCTTACTATATAATAATACTGTGCACTCTTACTATATATTAATACTATGCACTAATACTATATAATAATACTGTGCACTACTACTATATAATAATACTGTGCACTATTACTATATATTAATACTATGCACTAATACTATATAATAATACTGTGCACTATTACTATATAATAATACTATGCACTATTACTATATAACAATACTATGCACTAATACTATATAATAATACAATGCACTCTTACTATATATTAATACTGTGCACTATTACTATATGTTAATACTATGCACTAATACTGTATAATAATACTATGCACTATTACTATATAATAATACTGTGCACTATTACTATATAATAATACTGTGCACTAATACTATATAATAATACTATGCACTCTTACTATATAATAATACTGTGCACTAATGCTATATAATAATACTATGCACAATTACTATATAATAATACTGTGCACTATTACTATATAATAATACTGTGCACTAATACTATATAATAATACTATGCACTCTTACTATATATTAATACTGTGCACTATTACTATATGTTAATACTATGCACTAATACTATATAATAATACTATGCACTATTACTATATAATAATACTGTGCACTATTACTATATAATAATACTGTGCACTACTACTATATAATAATACTGTGCACTACTACTATATAATAATACTGTGCACTATTACTATATATTAATACTATGCACTAATACTATATGATAATACTATGCACTATTACTATATAATAATACTATGCACTATTACTATATAATAATACTGTGCACTATTACTATATAATAATACTGTGCACTATTACTATATAATAATACTATGCACTAATACTATATAATAATACTATGCACTCTTACTATATATTAATACTGTGCACTATTACTATATGTTAATACTATGCACTAATGCTATATAATAATACTATGCACTATTACTATATAATAATACTGTGCACTATTACTATATAATAATACTGTGCACTAATACTATATAATAATACTGTGCACTATTACTATATAATAATACTGTGCACTATTACTATATATTAATACTGTGCACTATTGCTATATAATAATACTGTGCTCTAGTACTATATAATAATACTGTGCACTATTGCTATATATTAATGCTGTGCACTATTGTTATGTAATAATACTGTGCACTATTACTATATAATAATACTGTGCAACTAATACTATATATTAATACTGTGCACTATTACTATATATTAATACTATGCACTAATACTATATAATAATACTGTGCACTATTGCTATATATTAATAGTGTGCACTATTGCTATATAATAATACTGTGCACTATTACTATATAATAATACTGTGCACTAATACTATATATTAATACTGTGCACTATTACTATATATTAATACTATGCACTAATACTATATAATAATACTGTGCACTATTGCTATATATTAATACTGTGCACTATTGCTATATAATAATACTGTGCACTAGTACTATATAATAATACTGTGCACTAATACTATATATTAATACTGTGCACTATTACTATATATTAATACTATGCACTAATACTATATAATAATACTGTGCACTAATATTATATAATAATACTGTGAACTAATACTATATAATAATACTGTGCACTATTACTATATATTAATACTATGCACTACTACTATATAATAATACTGTGCACTATTGCTATATATTAATACTATGTACTATTACTATACAGTATAATAATACTGTGCACTAATACTATATATTAATACTATGCACTAATACTATATAATAATACTATGCACTACTACTATATAATAATACTGTGCACTATTACTATATATTAATACTATGCACTACTACTGTACAATAATACTGTGCACTATTACTATATATTAATACTATGCACTAATACTGTATAATAATACTGTGCACTAATACTATATATTAATACTGTGCACTATTACTATATATTAATACTATGCACTAATACTATATAATAAAACTGTGCACTATTGCTATATATTAATAGTGTGCACTATTGCTATATAATAATACTGTGCACTATTACTATATAATAATACTGTGCACTAATACTATATATT
The DNA here is from genome assembly GCF_031893055.1 of Leptodactylus fuscus. Classification (NCBI taxonomy): domain Eukaryota; kingdom Metazoa; phylum Chordata; class Amphibia; order Anura; family Leptodactylidae; genus Leptodactylus; species Leptodactylus fuscus. Next base: position 365,988,890 of record NC_134265.1, on the reverse strand, counting down.
AATACTGTGCACTATTACTATATAATAATACTGTGCACTCTTACTATATAATAATACTGTGAACTAATACTATATAATAATACTGTGCACTCTTACTATATAATAATACTGTGCACTCTTACTATATAATAATACTGTGAACTAATACTATATAATAATACTGTGCACTATTACTATATATTAATACTATGCACTACTACTGTACAATAATACTGTGCACTATTACTATATATTAATACTATGCACTAATACTGTATAATAATACTGTGCACTAATAATATATAATAATACTGTGCACTCTTACTATATATTAATACTATGCACTAATACTATATAATAATACTGTGCACTACTACTATATAATAATACTGTGCACTATTACTATATATTAATACTATGCACTAATACTATATAATAATACTGTGCACTATTACTATATAATAATACTATGCACTATTACTATATAATAATACTATGCACTAAATACTATATAATAATACAATGCACTCTTACTATATATTAATACTGTGCACTATTACTATATGTTAATACTATGCACTAATACTATATAATAATACTATGCACTCTTACTATATAATAATACTGTGCACTTATGCTATATAATAATACTATGCACTATTACTATATAATAATACTGTGCACTATTACTATATAATAATACTGTGCACTAATACTATATAATAATACTATGCACTCTTACTATATATTAATACTGTGCACTATTACTATATGTTAATACTATGCACTAATACTATATAATAATACTATGCACTATTACTATATAATAATACTGTGCACTATTACTATATAATAATACTGTGCACTAATACTATATATTAATACTGTGCACTATTACTATATATTAATACTATGCACTAATACTATATAATAAAACTGTGCACTATTGCTATAA